>NW_028164842.1:0-25354 GCF_964263955.1 Coregonus lavaretus
GAGGAGGAGAGGGGGAAGAGAGGAGGAATAGAGGGGGAAGAGAAGAGGAGAGGAGAGGAGGACAGGGGAAGAAGAGGGGGAAGAGAGAAGGAGAGGAGGAAGAGAGGAAGAGGAGAGGGGGAAGAGAGGAGAAGAGGAGAGGGGGATGAGAGGGGGGAGAGAGGAGGAGAGGAGGAAGAGGAGAGGGGAAGCAGAGGGGAAGAGAGGAGGAGAGGAGAAGAGACGGAATAGGAGAGGGGAAGGAGAGGGGGAAGAGAGGAGGAGAGGGGGAGGAGAGGAGAAGAGGGGGAATAGATGAGAGGGGGAGGAGAGGAGGCAAGAGAGAAAGAGAGGGGGAAGAGAGGAGGAGATGGGGAAGAGAATAGGAGAGGGGAAGAGGAGAGGAGGAGAAGGGGAAGAGAGGAGGAGGAGAGGGGGAAGAGAAGAGAAGTGGAGAGGGAAGAGAGGAGGAGTGGGAAGAGAGGAGGAGAGGGAAGAGAGGAGGAGAGGGGGAAAAGAGGAGGAGAGGGAAGAGAGGAGGAGAGGGAAGAGAGGAGGAGAGGTGGAAAGATGAGGAGAGGGAGAGAGGAGGAGAGAGAAGAGAGGAGGAGAGAGGAAAGAGGAGAGGAGGAGAGGGGAAAGAGAGGAGGGAGAAGATGAGAGGAGGAAGAGATGAGGAGAAGGGGAAGAGAGGAGGAGAGGGAAGAGAGGAGGAGAGGGAAGAGGAGAGGGGAAAGAGAGGAGGAGAGGGGAAGAGGAGAGGAGAAGAGGAGAGGAGGAAGAGAGGAGAGGGGGAAAGAGAAGAGGAGAAAGAGAGGAGGAATAGAGGGGGAAGAGAAGAGGAGAGGAAGAGGAGGACAGGGAAGAAGAGGGGGAAGAGAGGAGGAAGAGAGGAAGAGGAGAGGGGAAGGAGAGGGGGAGAGGAAGAGGAGAGGGGATGAGAGGGGGAGGAGAGGAGGAAGAGGAGAGGGGAAGGAGAGGGGGAAGAGAAGGGGAAGAGAGGAGGAGAGGAGGGAAGAGAGGAATGAGAGGGGGAAGAGAGGAGGAAGAGAGAGGAGAGGGGGAAGATAAGAGGAGAGGAGAGGAGGAGAGGGGGAAAATAGGAAGAGAGGGAAGAGAGGAGGAGAGGGGAAGAGAGGGAGGAGAGGGGGAATAGAGGAGGAAGAGAGTAGGAGAGGGGGAAGAGAGAAGGAAGATATAGTAGAGGGGGAAGAGAGAAGGAAGATATAAGTAGAGGGGGAAGAGAGGAGGAGAGGGGGAAGATAGGAGGAGAGGGGAAGAGAAGAGGAGGAGAGGGAGGAAGAGAGGAGGAGAGGGGGAGGTGAGGGGGAAGAGAGGAGTAGAGGGGGAAGAGAGGAGTAGAGGGGGAAGAGAGGAGGAGAGGGGAGAGGTGAGGGGGAAGAGAGGAGTAGAGGGGGAAGAGAGGAGGAGGAGAGGGGGAAGAGAGGAGGAGAGGGGGAGGTGAGGGGGAAGAGAGGAGTAGAGGGGGAAGAGAGGAGGAGAAGGGAAGAGAGGAGGAGAGGGGAAGAGGAGAGGGGAATAGAGGGGGAAGAGGAGAGGAGAGGGGGAAGAGAGGAGGAGAGGGGGAAGAGAGGAGGAATAGAGGGGGAAGAGAAGAGGAGAGGAGAGGAGGAGAGGGGAGAAGAGGGGGAAGAGAGGAGGAGAGGAGGAGAGAGGAAGAGGAGAGGGGAAGGAGAGGGGGAAGAGTGGAGGAGAGGGGGAGGAGAGGAGAAGAGGGGGAAGAGAAGAGGAATAGAGGGAGAAGAGGAGAGGAGAGGAGGAGAGGGGAAGAAGAGGGGGAAGAGAGGAGGAGAGGAGGAAGAGATGAAGAGGAGAGGGGAAGAGAGGAGGAGAGGGAAGAGTGGAGGAGTGGGAGAGAGGATGAGAGGGGAAAAGAGGAGGAGAGGGAAGAGAGGGGGAGAAGGAAGAGGGAGGAGAGGGGGAAAGATGAGGAGAGGGAGAGAGGAGGAGAGGGAAGAGAGGAGGAGAGGAGGAGAGGGGAAAGAGAGGAGGAGGAAGAGATGAGGAGAGGGGAAGAGAGGGAAGAGAGGAGGGTAGGGGAAGAGGAGAGGAGGAGAGGGGGAAGAGGAGAGGAGGAAGAGAGGAGAGGGAGAAGAGAAGAGGAGAAAGAGAGGAGGAGAGGGGGAAGAGAGGAGGAATAGAGGGGGACGGAAGAGGAGAGGAGAGGAGGACAGGGGAAGAAGAGGGGGAAGAGAGAAGGAGAGGAGGAAGAGAGGAAGAGGAGAGGGGAAGAGAGGAGAAGAGGAAGAGGGGAAGGAGAGGGGGGAGAGAGGAGGAGAGGAGGAAGAGGAGAGGGGAAGAAGAGGGGAAGAGAGGAGGAGAGGAGGAAGAGAGGAATAGGAGAGGGAAGGAGAGGGGGAAGAGAGGAGGAGAGGGGGAGGAGAGGAGAAGAGGGGGAATAGATGAGAGGGGGAGGAGAGGAGGAAGAGAGAAAGAGAGGGGGAAGAGAGGAGGAGATGGGGAAGAGAATAGGAGAGGGGGAAGAGGAGAGGAGGAGAAGGGGAAGAGAGGAGGAGGAGAGGGGGAAGAGAAGAGAAGTGGAGAGGGAAGAGTGGAGGAGTGGGAAGAGAGGAGGAGAGGGAAGAGAGGAGGAGAGGGGGAAAGAGGAGGAGAGGGAAGAGAGGAGGAGAGGGAAGAGAGGAGGAGAGGTGGAAAGATGAGGAGAGGGAGAGAGGAGGAGAGAGAAGAGAGGAGGAGAGGGGAAAGAGGAGAGGAGGAGAGGGGAAAGAGAGGAGGGAGAGATGAGAGGAGGAAGAGATGAGGAGAAGGGGAAGAGAGGAGGAGAGGGAAGAGAGGAGGAGAGGGGAAGAGAGGAGGGGAAAGAGAGGAGGAGAGGGGGAAGAGGAGAGGAGAAGAGGAGAGGAGGAAGAGAGGAGAGGGGGAAGAGAAGAGGAGAAAGAGAGGAGGAATAGAGGGGAAGAGAAGAGGAGAGGAGAGGAGGACAAGGGGAAGAAGAGGGGGAAGAGAGGAGGAAGAGAGGAAGAGGAGAGGGGAAGGAGAGGGGGAGAGGAAGAGGAGAGGGGGATGAGAGGGGGGAGAGAGGAGGAGAGGAGGAAGAGGAGAGGGGAAGGAGAGGGGGAAGAGAAGGGGAAGAGAGGAGGAGAGGGGGGAAGAGAGAATGAGAGGGGGAAGAGAGGAGGAAGAGAGGAGGAGAGGGGGAAGATAAGAGGAGAGGAGAGGAGGAGAGGGGGAAAATAGGAAGAGAGGGAAGAGAGGAGGAGAGGGGAAGAGAGGGGGAGAGGGGGAATAGAGGAGGAAGAGAGTAGGAGAGGGGGAAGAGAGAAGGAAGATATAAGTTGAGGGGGAAGGAGAAGGAAGATATAAGTAGAGGGGAAGAGAGGAGGAGAGGGGGAAGATAGGAGGAGAGGGGGAAGAGAAGAGGAGGAGAGGGGGAGAGTGGAGGAGGAGAGGGGGAAGAGAAGAGGAGGAGAGGGGGAAGAGAGGAGGAGAGGGGGAGGTGAGGGGGAAGAGAGGAGTAGAGGGGGAAGAGAGGAGTAGAGGGGGAAGAGAGGAGGAGAGGGGAATAGAGGAGGTGAGGGGGAAGAGAGGAGGAGTGGGGGTGGAGAGGGGAATAGAGGAAGAGAAGGGGAGGAAGTGTCAGCATACGGCTTTGTTGTGATGAATGTCTTAACTCTCTCTCTCTCTTTATGTCCAGGGGAAGCATTGCATCCTGGATGTTTCAGGCAACGCCATCAAGCGATTGCAATCGACCATGCTCTACCCCATCGCTATTTTCATCAAGCCCAAGTCTGTGGAGAATATCCTGTAAGTTGTTTTGGTTCAACATTCATTTTCATATTAAGAGGCCGAAGTCTTCTGCCCTAGGGAATGGTGGGAATTAAGAGGCCATAGTATTCTGCCCTAGGGGATGGTGGGAATTAAGAGGCCAAAGTCTTCTGCCCTGTGGGATGGTGGGAATTAGAGGCAAAGGCTTCTGCCCTAGGGGATGGTGGGAATTAAGAGGCCAAAGTATTCTGCCCTAGGGGATGGTGGGAATTAAGAGTTCAGACTCAGAATATGTTTTATGTTTTTATTCACAGTCACTGGTTAGTGTATATATAAATACATACTGTATATAGGTTAACGTCTTAGTCATTCTCTCTGTTATGATGAGTTTCTAGGGTATCAAGTGGTTAGGAATGTAATGAGATACTTAGACACTTTTGATGGGGAGTTCATATAAGATATTTAATATGGTACCAGGGTTAGTTATAACAGAAGAAGGACATGGCCCTGCCTCTGCCATCTTCCAACTCCAGAACAAACAGATCCCTCTGCTTATATACACTCTGTTACAAGTTTCTTCATGAACATCTAGTAAACCTCCATGGGCACTCTCTTTCTTTGATGTTATTACCCTTTACCCCTGTCACTATCTCCTGTCCATCAATTATTCTAAGATCAACATCAGTAATCTACTCTGACATAAGGAATGCAGACTCTGTGACACAAAACCACTTATCTACCAACTCTCCCCTGGTCCACACGATACTATGACATGACATCATTACAATCCACTTTTTTTTTCTTCTTTTGTGGTAAGTAAAATGACTTAACCCCCAACAATTAATATAAAATACAATATTCCCAATCAGTCGTATATACAGCTCTGGAAAAAATTAACTGCAAAATTATCAGTTTCTCTGGTTTTACTATTTATAGGTATGTGTTTGGGTAAAAAATACAGTTTTGTTTTATTCTATAAACTACTGACAACATTTCTCCCAAATTCCAAATAAAAATATTGTCATTTAGAGCATTTATTTGCAGAAAATGACAACTGGTCAAAATAACAAAAAAAGATGCAGTGTTGTCAGACCTCGAATAATGCAAAGAAAATAAGTTCATGTTCATTGTTTTAACTTAGAAAGAGTTCAGAAATCAATTTTTGCTGAATAACAACGATTTTCAATCACAGCTTTCATGTGTCTTGGCATGCTCTCCACCAGTCTTTCACATTGATGTTGGGTGACTTTATGCCACGCCTGGCGCAAAAATTCAAGCAGCTCGGCTTTGTTTGATGGCTTATGACCATCCATCTTCCTCTTGATCACATTCCAGAAGTTTTCAATGGGGTTTAGGTCTGGAGATTGGGCTGGCCATGACAGGGTCTTGATCTGGTGGTCCTCCATCCACACCTTGATTGACCTGGCTGTGTGGCATGGCACATTGTCCTGCTGGAAAAACCAATCCTCAGAGTTGGGGAACAATGTCAGAGCAAAAGGAAGCAAGTTTTCTTCCAGGACAACCTTGTACATGGCTTGATTCATGCGTCCTTCACAAAGACAAATCTGCCCGATTCCAGCCTTGCTGAAGCACCCCCAGATCATCACCGATCCTCCACCAAATTTCACAGTGGGTGCGAGACACTGTGGCTTGTAGGCCTCTCCAGGTCTCTGTCTAACCATTAGACGACCAGGTGTTGGGCAAAGCTGAAAATTGGACTCATCAGAGAAGATGACCTTACTCCAGTCCTCTACGGTCCAATCCTTATGGTCTTTTGCAAACCTCAGCCTTGCTCTTCTTTGCTAATCATTGATGAAGGCTTTTTTCTAGCTTTGCACAACTTCAGCCCTGCCCCTAGGAGCCTGTTTCGAACCGTCCTCGCTGTGCACTTCACCCAGCTGCCGTTTGCCATTCTTTTTGTAGGTCACTTGATGTCATCCTACGGTTGTTGAGTGACATTCGAATGAGTTGGAGGTCATCCCGGTCAGTAGAGAGTCGTTTTCGCCCTCTGCCGGTCTGTAGCTTTGTTGTCCCCAATGTCTGCTGCTTGACCTTGTTCTTATGAACCACCATCTTTGAAATTTTAAGGATGGAAGCAACCTGACACTCACTGTATCCCTCTGCCAGTAAAGCCAAAATTTAACCCTTCTTTTCCTCACTCAAAACTTTCCTTTTCAACTCTTTTGGCATGGTCAATAGTTATTTTTTGATTAATATTACTTTTGAGGTACTATTAGCACTGTTTTTGCCATCCAGCTGGTCCTATTGCAAGAGGATAGTGATGACCACAGCAGTGGTTTTTATACTTTTCCTCGTTAAATAAGATTTGGTTCAGGTGATCACCTAATCAGTACCTAATTCATTAGAATGAGGTGTGCCTATGTTGGAATTCAACAGACACTGGAATGGAATGGCTGTCATACATGTAGAGAAGCTGATTTAAGAAAAATGTGCAGTGGTCTCTTAATTTTTTCCACAGCTGTGTATATATATATATATATATATATATATACAGTGGGGAAAAAAAGTATTTAGTCAGCCACCAGTTGTGCAAGTTCTCCCACTTAAAAAGATGAGAGAGGCCTGTAATTTTCATCATAGGTACAAGTCAAGTAAGACAGACAAAATGAGGAAAAAAATTCCAGAAAATCACATTGTAGGATTTTTAATGAATGTATTTGCAAATTATGGTGGAAAATAAGTATTTGGTCAATAACAAAAGTTTCTCAATACTTTGTTATATACCCTTTGTTGGTAATGACACAGGTCAAACGTTTTCTGTAAGTCTTCACAAGGTTTTCACACACTTTTGCTGGTATTTTGGCCCATTCCTCCATGCATATCTCCTCTAGAGCAGTGATGTTTTGGGGCTGTCGCTGGGCAACACGGACTTTCAACTCCCTCCAAAGATTTTCTATGGGGTTGAGATCTGGAGACTGGCTAGGCCACTCCAGGACCTTGAAGTGCTTCTTACGAAGCCACTCCTTCGTTGCCCGGGCGGTGTGTTTGGGATCATTGTCATGCTTAAAGACCCAGCCACGTTTCATCTTCAATGCCCTTGCTGATGGAAGGAGGTTTTCACTCAAAATCTCACGATACATGGCCCCATTCATTCTTTCCTTTACACGGATCAGTCGTCCTGGTCCCTTTGCAGAAAAACAGCCCCAAAGCATGATGTTTCCACCCCCATGCTTCACAGTAGATATGGTGTTCTTTGGATGCAACTCAGCATTCTTTGTCCTCCAAACACGACGAGTTGAGTTTTTACCAAAAAGTTATATTTTGGTTTCATCTGACCATATGACATTCTCCCAATCCTCTTCTGGATCATCCAAATGCACTCTAGCAAACTTCAGATGGGCCTGGACATGTAATGGCTTAAGCAGGGGGACACGTCTTGCACTGCAGGATTTGAGTCCCTGGCGGCGTAGTGTGTTACTGATGGTAGGCTTTGTTACTTTGGTCCCAGCTCTCTGCAGGTCATTCACTAGGTCCCCCCGTGTGGTTCTGGGATTTTTGCTCACCGTTCTTGTGATCATTTTGACCCCACGGGGTGAGATCTTGCGTGGAGCCCCAGATCGAGGGAGATTATCAGTGGTCTTGTATGTCTTCCATTTCCTAATAATTGCTCCCACAGTTGATTTCTTCAAACCAAGCTGCTTACCTATTGCAGATTCAGTCTTCCCAGCCTGGTGCAGGTCTACAATTTTGTTTCTGGTGTCCTTTGACAGCTCTTTGGTCTTGGCCATAGTGGAGTTTGGAGTGTGACTGTTTGAGGTTGTGGACAGGTGTCTTTTATACTGATAACAAGTTCAAACAGGTGCCATTAATACAGGTAACGAGTGGAGGACAGAGGAGCCTCTTAAAGAAGAAGTTACAGGTCTGTGAGAGACAGAAATCTTGCTTGTTTGTCAGCCACCAAAATCTTGCTTGCATTTAGTCAGCCACCAATTGTGCAAGTTCTCCCACTTAAAAAGATGAGAGAGGCCTGTAATTTTCATCATAGGTACACGTCAACTATGACAGACAAATTGAGAATTTTTTCCAGAAAATCACATTGTAGGATTTTTAATGAATTTATTTGCAAATTATGGTGGAAAATAAGTATTTGGTCACCTACAAACAAGCAAGATTTCTGGCTCTGTAACTCGGTAACTTCTTCTTTAAGAGGCTCCTCTGTCCTCCACTCGTTACCTGTATTAATGGCACCTGTTTGAACTTGTTATCAGTATAAAAGACACCTGTCCACAACCTCAAACAGTCACACTCCAAACTCCACTATGGCCAAGACCAAAGAGCTGTCAAAGGACACCAGAAACAAAATTGTAGACCTGCACCAGGCTGGGAAGACTGAATCTGCAATAGGTAAGCAGCTTGGTTTGAAGAAATCAACTGTGGGAGCAATTATTAGGAAATGGAAGACATACAAGACCACTGATAATCTCCCTCGATCTGGGGCTCCACGCAAGATCTCACCCCGTGGGGTCAAAATGATCACAAGAACGGTGAGCAAAAATCCCAGAACCACACGGGGGGACCTAGTGAATGACCTGCAGAGAGCTGGGACCAAAGTAACAAAGCCTACCATCAGTAACACACTACGCTGCCAGGGACTCAAATCCTGCAGTGCCAGACGTGTCCCCCTGCTTAAGCCCGTACATGTCCAGGCCCGTCTGAAGTTTGCTAGAGTGCATTTGGATGATCCAGAAGAGGATTGGGAGAATGTCATATGGTCAGATGAAACCAAAATATAACTTTTTGGTAAAAACTCAACTCGTCGTGTTTGGAGGACAAAGAATGCTGAGTTGCATCCAAAGAACACCGTACCTACTGTGAAGCATGGGGGTGGAAACATCATGCTTTGGGGCTGTTTTTCTGCAAAGGGACCAGGACGACTGATCCGTGTAAAGGAAATAATGAATGGGGCCATGTATCGTGAGATTTTGAGTGAAAACCTCCTTCCATCAGCAAGGGCATTGAAGATGAAACGTGGCTGGGTCTTTCAGCATGACAATGATCCCAAACACACCGCCTGGGCAACGAAGGAGTGGCTTCGTAAGAAGCATTTCAAGGTCCTGGAGTGGCCTAGCCAGTCTCCAGATCTCAACCCCATAGAAAATCTTTGGAGGGAGTTGAAAGTCCGTGTTGCCCAGCGACAGCCCCAAAACATCACTGCTCTAGAGGAGATCTGCATGGAGGAATGGGCCAAAATACCAGCAACAGTGTGTGAAAACCTTGTGAAGACTTACAGAAAACGTTTGACCTGTGTCATTGCCAACAAAGGGTATATAACAAAGTATTGAGAAACTTTTGTTATTGACCAAATACTTATTTTCCACCATAATTTGCAAATAAATTCATTAAAAATCCTACAATGTGATTTTCTGGAGAAAAAAATTCTCATTTTGTCTGTCATAGTTAACGTGTACCTATGATGGAAATTACAGGCCTCTCTCATCTTTTTAAGTGGGAGAACTTGCACAATTGGTGGCTGACTAAATACTTTTTTCCCCCACTGTATATATTAAGAATAATTACTCTTAATGTCTTCCTGCATGTCTCTAATATTTCCCATATATTTAGTTAAATTCCCAAGACCTTCCTAATCTTGATGGCCAACATGTATCCCCCATATAATCACATACATTCCCTCTTTATCTACTATAATAGCATCCAATGACATGTGATTATCACTTACATAGTCTAACGAGTGACATCTCAGACCCAATTGCTTAAAACCCATGATTGTTAATAGATACAATGTTAAACTCTGACTTTGTTCTCCTATTATTCCTGAGATAGATACACAGTATAACACTCTATTTTCACTCCCTGTTAAATCAGTACATCCCTAGACTATTCATGCTTTAAGAATTCAATCAAAATCAGATCATATGAAAATAGCATAACCCCGTGATAGGAACCACTTAAGTTATTGCCTAGCGACATAGATATTTACCACTCTAAACATCCATATCAATATCACCCAATACTTCAAATGTATATAATGACTCATCTGTTAATACGTTAACCCAATTAAACAACATATTCATGATTTCATTCACATAATCCTCACATTAACTTCCATGTGTCAAACATTATGATTCAACAATGTCTACTCAAAATAAATCATATAAGTGTATCCTAAGACATTACCATAATGTATCACTGTTTTAACCATAATTTCTATATAAAACAGTTCTCAATTGTACAATCAATATCCTTCATTTTGAAAATAATTATACTAATACCTACTAATGATTCAGTTAAATCACTCAGTCATCTTATACATTTTAACCCAAAACCAAATTACTTAACTCAACCAAATTTAAAATGACAATCCATATTGATTAATTTGGTTCTTATCAATGAAAATTAAAACCCTCAACTTTATCACCCATTACACCTTTCAGAATGTACACTTATATTAACATACAGTATAAACATCCATAATTATATTCTGACTTTCCTCATCCTGATAATAAATACAGATCATTATCTCAATGCATTCTTAATACTATTAATTTAGCAGTGTATATACCTACTACCCAAATTAGCAATTTTATATAAACCCAATTTTATTATCAACACATCTAAGCAACCCCTTTTCCTCCCGGCACTTAAATCTTCTGGCGTCTCTTCATTATGTTCTTCAGACGGCTTCATATTTCAAAACGACTTGCACATGACAATGTCACAACTACAATGTCTCATTCGATTCACCACCTTTTCTACAACCTCATTGTCTTGTCCATTTGCCAACCATTATGCCCACAACATAAAAAAATGTTGCATTTGAACATATCTTTCTCCATTCTCACTCAATGGTGGACTCCTTTCCCACTTCTTCGAGATAAAAACATGAGAAAATATCAGTTGATAGCTTCGATTGGCTGTTGTACACCAGTTGCATGTAGAAGTGGTGCTTTACAACATATCTTCAACGCCTCTGATATTCATCTTCAGCCGGTTCATAGTTTGTTACTTTTATTTGTTTAGGTTCACACCATTCTAGGCCAAATTATCCCTGCTATGCATCAAGACACCATCTGTATTTACCACACTAGATTACATTTCTAATCCAAGAAATCCATATAATCATTAACAATTATTCCTTACTAACAATTTCTAATATACTTCCCAATTTCTATTCGCATCGCTCTGTGTAGTGTGTCCTTCTTGCATCGCACCAATATGGAAGCCAAGATTCACTGCTGCAACGACACACAGACATAGACACAAAAACAAAAACAATGCTCCACAGTGGCAGTTCCATCTTCCTCCTCTGATTTTTAACACTCCTACCGATGGGACAAATAGATATACAAATCTGTCTCTGCTACTGTCCCCTCTATTGAGGTAGCCAGCGACACCTAGTCCTAACCACACCTTCTAGAGTCTGTCCAGCTCTGACTTCTTAACCAAAATAATAAATGAAATTAAAATGACATTTGATAATACCTCAACTTACTTCTATCCCGTAATGTAATCCAAGATTACTACAATTGACTTTCTCCTTACATATCTTACCACTCATCGTCCCCCTTTTAAAATATAGCATTTTAAAGTCCGTTACAGCTAAGCCTTACCACTGATAGCAGAATTTGACATAATCAACTAAATGAAAGTCTGCTTACCTGTTAGTTTGGCTGTGAACTGCATCCTGTTTGTTCAGACGCCAATCTGTTATGATGAGTTTCTAGGGTATCAAGTGGTTAGGAATGTAATGAGATACTTAGACACTTTTGATGGGGAGTTCATATAAGATATTTAATATGGTACCAGGGTTAGTTATAACAGACGAAGGACATGGCCCTGCCTCTGCATCTTCCAACTCCAGAACAAACAGATCCCTCTGCTTATATACACTCTGTTACAAGTTTCTTCATGAACATCTAGTAAACCTCCATGGGCACTCTCTTTCTTTGATGTTATTAACCTTTACCCCTGTCACTATATCCTGTCCATCAATTATTCTAAGATCAACATCAGTAATCTACTCTGACATAAGGAATGCAGACTCTGTGACACAAAACCACTTATCTACCAACTCTCCCCTGGTCCACACGATACTATGACATGACATCATTACACTCTCTCTCTCTCTCTCTCTCTCTCTCTCTCTCTCTCTCTCTCTCTCTCTCTCTCTCTCTCTCTCTCTCTCTCTCTCTCTCTCTCTCTCTCACTCTCTCACCTGTCTCTCTCTGTCCCTCTCTTTCTCTCTCTCCCTCTCTCTCTGTCGCACGCTCTCTTCTCTCTCTCTCTCTCTCTCTCTCTCTCTCTCTCTCTCTCTCTCTCTCTCTCTCTCTCTCTCCTCTCTCTCTCTCTCTCTCTCACTCTCTCACTCTGTCTCTCTCTGTCCCTCTCTTTCTCTCTCTCCCTCTCTCTCTGTCGCACGCTCCTCTTTCTCTCTCTATCTCCCCCTCTCTCCCTCTCCATCTCTCTCTCTCTCTCCCTCTCTCGCCCCTCTCTCTCTCTATCTCTCCCTCTCTGTCTCCCCCCCTCTCTCTCTATCTCTCTCCCTCTCTCTCCCCCCCCTCTATCTCGCTCTCTCTCACTCACTCTCTTTCTCTCTCTCACCTCTATCTCTCTCCCTCTCTCTTTCACTCTCATTCTCTCTCTATTTTTCTCTCTCGCTATCTCTCCCTATCTCTAGGGAGATGAATAAGAGGCTAACAGAGGACCAGGGAGGAAGACGTTTGACAGAGCCATGAAACTGGAGCAGGAGTTCACTGAGCACTTCACTGGTGAGTCCAGCCCCCACACCACTACAGTCTCAACCTGCTCAATAAACTACATCTGTTTCTGCATCATGACAAGTAGTTGATGTTGCAGTTCCCTGAATTAACTAATGAGCAAAATACGGGAAAGCCTGTCCTAGCTATACTATATATATTTAGTATGTTTTACATGTAGTGTTGTGTCTCTGTGTGTTGTTGCAGCTATAGTCCAGGGGGACTCTCTGGAGGAGATTTATAACACGGTGAAGATGATCATCGAGGAGCAGTCAGGACCCTTCATCTGGGTGCCTGCCAAGGAGAAGTTGTGAAGGAAGACAGAAGAGATTTTACCCTTTTTACATTTTTGCATCTTCGTTTTCTTCTCTGATTTTACGTCTAATTTTACGCCCTGAGCTTAGACCCCCTCCTCCCTTACACACACACACACACACACACACACACACACACCTGCTTCCCTCTGTCACACTGGCTGGTGTCGTAACATTAGTGTCTGGGGATCTGATCACGAATAGACCCACACACACACAATTATTTAACGCTTTCTCTCTCTATCACACACACACACTCGCTCTCTCTCTCTCTCTCTCTCGCTCTCTCTCTCTCTCTCTCTCTCTCTCTCTCTCTCTCTCTCTCTCTCTCTCTCTCTCTCTCTCTCTCTCTCTCTCTCTCTCTCTCTCTCTCTCTCTCTCTCTCTCTCTCTCTCTCTCTGGTGTTTTCTTGGCTGTCCTTGTCTCTGGATGTTTCTCCTGCTAAGGAGGTATGGGCTTTGTTGACCAGCATCTTATGGGGAGATTTTTATGGTACAAGTCCTTAATGTTTAAGGAACATGATTTAGATGCATATATATATAGAAATAATAAATCATTTCTTTTTCGTTTTTTCTTCATATTATTGAAAGTAAATGCATTCATGTACGTATGAGCTCGTAAAGGAGATGACATGAGGCAAAACTTTGCACGCTATAGCTTTAAAAGAGCATGTTTCAGACTATTCTGATAATTTCCTCGTCATGTTTTCCCTCGTCATGTGTCATGTTTTCCCTCGTCATGTTTTCCCTCGTCTTGTTTTCCCTCGTCATGTTTTTTGTTGTTCTTTAGTTGTCCTTTGTCTCTACTCACCTAACAGCCATACATACCTGTTTAGTTTAGTCTATTCAAACTGCACAGAGGTAACTAAGGTTAGTGAGTGGTGAGTGGACTTCACTCTGGCACAAAAAAGGCAGTTTCTTATCATGGCCGCCTTCACTCACTACGATCCCTGAGGATTCTATTACATTCTTGTCAATAAGCTTTTGGGTGGTTAACTAACTTCCTAAACAGGAATAGAGTAAATTAACGGCTGTTTTTAAACTGACTCCAGGTGTCCATGTATTAGTAGTAGAAGTAGGAAGAAAGCAAAAACCGAAAGAATTTATTGTACACTGAGATTTTAACGTATATTTAACCCTCAGTCTACTGCCTATTTTGTTATAATAAAAAGTGTATATTGAGCTTTACTTAAAAACTCTTACAGCTATGGGGAATTATTTTCTTTGCCATGTTGAACGTATAAATATGAATATATATATATATATAAATATATTTTCCTTTACTTTCACCGACACCTATTTGTTTCAATTAGTTTCTTATGCATTCAGTAGAGCAGAGGAGACCTATGGTCCTTAGACAGGTTCCTCTGTAAGGGTTAAGGTTGGGAACAGGACACATGTAAAGCCAAACTCTGAACTCCACTGACTGGCTGGGGTGTAAACTGTGTTGGTGAAGCAATGGGAATGTAAAGTAATCAACATGGTGGCAGCTGGTTCTCCTCTCCCCCTCTCCATGTCCACTTCCCTGCAAGTTTTATTTTTTCATGTGATGATGTGCATGGTTTTTAAAAGCAATAGTCTTTATTAAATTTAAAAAACAAGGGGGAAAAAAAGAGGAATCTGTGTTCACCAAGGATTGTGACGTCATATCTTCAAGCTCCGCGAGGGGATCGTCCGGACAGACAGACAGACTGGAGTAGACGGTCCTCGAGAGTCTGTGTGGACATGGCCGTTGTTCGTATCTGAAGGGAAAAGATCTGACAACGCGCTCCGAAGCGCAACGCCTTTAACTGTCCTTCGGAGGATGCCTTGCTGGAATCCTCCCTCCTGCTTCCACAAATATGATTGTTTTCTATAAGAGTTCTTCTGCTTCTTCTTCTTCTGCTTCTTCACCACCTCACCACAGCTTTCTATCTCACTTTTGGATTCGAGTCTGTAAATAATCCCTTTCCTGATTCATTCAATTTGTCATAAAGAGGAGAACTGCTAATAAAGCCTTTCTCATACGTCATAGTGCTGTGGCTCTCTTCCTTCTAGATGTTTCTCTCAGTGTCGGGGAAAGCTACTCTGAACATGTAGTTTACCAAGCTACCAATTACTTCACACTGGAAGAAGTTAAGCTACACTAAAGCTACCCTTATGAAAAATATAGTTTACTGAACTAAAGTTACTTTGGAAAAAGTAGGTCACTACATCCAAACTACTTTGTGGAAAATTATCATCTATCAATCTGAAATGTAATAGACTATAAAGTTAAGAAACATGACTGCAAGAACAGATCACTCTGGAGTCAGATGTTAACATAATGTAATGATTTAGCCTATTAAACACAAAAACAGTTTCAAGTGAGAGTTGGGCAGCTCTGATGCTGAAAAATAAAGGAACTTCTTGTCTATTTCACCCATATTTTATTTTATTTTTGTAAAAAAAAAAGTTGTATGTAGAGTAGTTAGCTACACCGCTACATGGAGAGAAAAAAAGTCATTAACTACTGAAAACACGACCCAGATTTGAATTTAGTTCAATTACCACCAAGCTACTGCAAAATGTAGTTAAATTACTAGTTTAACTACTTGTAGTTCACTACTCCCCAACACTTCTCTCTCTGCCTCTTTACTGAAACTATTAGGCTAATGGTGTCCTGTTTGTCATTGATTTAACCAGAGTAGTCCACTCAGACAGAAACACTTGTCACTGTAATTCAGAGTTCCGGGATCCCCAAAACATTAAAATAAAACAAAAAAGTTACATGTGCACTTAAAAACAAAACAAAAAAATGAAAAAATGTTCCATGTCTACTTTGGTGTAGATAAAAAATACTTACCATAGTATGTGCTGATTATATTCTAGGAATTAATTTAGCTCAAGCATATTATCCACTGTTTTATAATGTTCTCCTGGGGAAGATATATTGTTGTGTTGTGAGTGTGTGACATGGACATGTCTGATGTGTATCTTCCAGTAGTGAATGGATCCCTGTGATTGGCTACAACAAGAGTGTGTTCGATCAATGGGAACTTGGCACAAACACATTCTCTCAGCATGTCAAAGTCCTAACTCTAGACTAAGCAAAATGTACTTCCTATTGTAGACAGCTGTCATGTTTTATGGGGCAATAATATACAGGTGTCTGGAAGTGGATGGCAATAAGTGAGGTATTTTAGAGATGATGGTGTGCAGTACCACCACCGGACCGGAGGCATCAGATTGTTTTATGATGTATAGTAGATCTACTATTGTGCTCAGTTGGTAGAGTATGGCGCTTGCAACGCCAGGGTTGTGGGTTCGTTTCCCACGGGGGGGGGCCAGTATGAAAAATGTATGCACTCACTAACTGTAAGCAGCTCTGGATAAGAGCGTCTGCTAAATGACTAAAATGCAAATGTAAAAAATGTAAAGTATGTCCTGTTCAGTCACTTGACGTTCCAACCAAGAGGAATGCTGAGACATGTAAAAACATATGTTCAGTAGCTTTTTGTTCAGCAGAACACCTGGACTTCCTCCATGGACCCTGAAGGGACCGACGACCCCACGTTGGGAACATCAGCTCTGTACTGAATTATATGTACACTACATCAAATCAAATCAAACTGTATTTGTCACATGCGCCGAATACAACAGGTGTAGACCTTACAGTGAAATGCTTACTTACAAGCTCTTAACCAACAATGCAGTTTTAAGAAAAAGAAGTGTTGAGTAAAAAATATATAAGTAAAAAATGAAAATAAAAAATAATTAAAGAGCAGCAGTAAAATAACAGTAGCGAGGCTATATACGGGGGGTACCGGTACAGAGTCAATGTGCGGGGGCAAAGGTTAGTCGAGGTGATTGAGGTAATATGTATTTGTAGGTAGAGTTATTAAAGTGACTATGCATAGATAATAAACAGAGGGGGGGGCAATGCAAATAGTCCGGGTAGCCATTTGATTAGCTGTTCAGGAGTCTAATGGCTTGGGAGTAGAAGCTGTTAAGAAGCCTTTTGGACCTAGACTTGGCACTCCGGTACCGCTTGCCATGCGGGAGCAGAGAGAACAGTCTATGACTAGGGTGGCTGGAGTCTTTGACAATTTTTAGGGCCTTCCTCTGACACCGCCTGGTATAGAGGTCCTGGATGGCAGGAAGCTTGGCCCCAGTGATGTACTGGGCCGTACACACTACCCTCTGTAGTGCCTTGCGGTCGGAGGCCGAGCAGTTGCCATACCAGGCGGTGATGCAACCAGTCAGGATGCTGTCGATGGTGCAGCTGTATAACCTTTTGAGGATCTGAGGACCCCATGCCAAATCTTTTCAGTCTCCTGAGGGGGAATAGGCTTTGTCGTGCCCTCTTCACGACTGTCTTGGTGTGTTTGGACCATGATAGTTTGTTGGTGATGTGGACACCAAGGAACTTGAAGCTCTCAACCTGCTCCACTACAGCCTAGTCGATGAGAATGGGGGCTGTAATCATCTCCTTTGTCTTGATCACGTTGAGGGAGAGGTTGTTGTCCTGGCACCACACGGCCAGGTCTCTGACCTCCTCCCTATAGGCTGTTCCATCGTTGTCGGTGATCAGGCCTACCACTGTTGTGTCGTTGGCAAACTTAATGATGGTGTTGGAGTCGTGCCTGGCCATGCAGTCATGGGTGAACAGGGAGTACAGGAGGGGACTAGGCCCGTGTTGAGGATCAGCGTGACAGATGTGTTGTTACCTACCCTCACCACCTGGGGGCGGCCCACCAGAAAGTCCAGGATCCAGTTGCAGAGGGAGGTGTGTAGTCCCAGGGTCCTTAGCTTAGTGATGAACTTTGAGGGCACGTTGGTGTTGAATGCTGAGCTGTAGTCATTGAATAGCATTCTCACGTAGGTGTTCCTTTTATCCAGGTGGGAAAGGGCAGTGTGGAGTGCAATAGGGATTGCATCATCTGTGGATCTGTTGGGGCGGTATGCAAATTGCAGTGGGTCAAAGGTTTCTGGGATAATGGTGTTGATGTGAGCCATGACCAGCCTTTCAAAGCACTTCATGGCTACAGACGTGAGTGCTACGGGTCGGTAGTCATTTAGGCAGGTTATCTTAGTGTTCTTGGGCACAGGGACTATGGTGGTCTTCTTGAAACATGTTGGTATTACAGACTCAAGTCAGGGACATGTTGAAAATGTCAGTGAAGACACTTGCCAGTTGGTCAGCGCATGCTCTGAGTACTCATCCTGGTAATCCATCTGGCCCTGCGGCCTTGTGAATGTTGACCTGTTTAAACATCTCATTCCAAAATCATGGGAGTTAATATGGAGTTGGTCCCCCCTTTGCTGCTATAACAGCCTCCACTCTTCTGGGAAGGCTTTCCACTAGATGTTGGAACATTGCTGCAGGGGCTTCCATTCAGCCGCAAGAGCATTAGTGAGGTCGGTGTTATGATGAGTTTCTCGGTTATCAGTAATCAAGGATGTAAGAATATACTTAGACACTTTGTAGAAAGTTAATGCAAATGTTTTATTAGTCGGTACCGGGTTAGATACAACAAAGCCAGAGCTTTGCCTTTTGCTGTTTCCAACCTACTCTAACAAAGATCCACTCTCCCTACATCTGGTAACCCTCCATGGGCACTCTTGCTGTTTCCAACCCTCCACTGCCTTTTGCTGTTTCCAACCTACTCTAACAAAGATCCACTCTCCCTACATCTGGTAACCCTCCATGGGCACTCTCTTTCTCTGATGGTATTACCCTTTGCCCCAAGTCAGTATATCCTGTCCATCCATCATGCTATCATAAACATCAGTCATCTCCTTTGACATAAGGAATGTAGACTCCGTGGCCCCAAATCACTTATCTATCAACTCTAACCTGGTCCCTACGATACTATGACATGACATCACTACAGCCAGCCACTGATGTTGGGCGATTAGGCCTGGCTCGCAGTCAGCGTTCCAATAGTTTGAAACTCTGGTAGTGAGTGTTGCAACCGAGAACAGACGATTTTTACATGCTACGCGCTTCAGCACTCGGCAGTCCCGTTCTGTGAGCTTGTGTGGCCTACCGCTTCGCGGCTGAGCCGTTGTTGCTCCTAGACATTTCCACTTCACAATAACAGCACTTACAGTTGACCGGGGCAGCTCTAGCAGGGCAGAAATTTGACGAACTGACTTGTTGGAAAGGTGGCATCCTATGACAGTGCCATGTTGGAAGTCACTGATTTCTTCAGTAAGGCCATTCTACTGCTAATGTTTGTCTATGGAGATTGCATGGCTGTGTGCTCAATTTTATACACCTGTCAGCAACGGGTGTGACTGAAATAGCCGAATCCACTAATTTGAAGGGGTGTCCACGTACTTTTGATGATGTAGTGTATGTTCCCCAATTGCAAATCAATAAGTAAAACAAGTAGTTCAAAGCTACTATTAAATGCCCAGGTAAGCCAGGTTACAATGGTTCACCTTGATTCTGATATATACTGAACAAAAACGCAACATGTAAAGTGTTCGTCCCATGTTCCATGAGCTGAAATAAAAGATCCCAGAAATGTTCCATACGCATAAAAAGCTTATTTCTCTCAAATGATGTGTACAAATTTGTTTACATCCCTGTTAGTGAGCATTTCTCATTTGCCAAGATAATCCAGCCACCTGACAGGGGTGACATATCACAAAGCTGATTAAACAGCATGATCATTACACAGGTGCACCTTGTGCTGGGGACAATAAAAGGCCACTCTAAAATGTGCAGTTTTGTCATACAACACAATGCCACAGATGTCTCAAGTTTTGAGGGTGCGTGCAATTGGCATGCTGACTGCAGGAATGTCCACCAGAGCTGTTGCCAGGGAATTGAATGTTCAATTCCAACGTCATTTTAGAGAATTTGGCAGTACATCACACCTCCCTATTGAAACACTGGTAACGAAACGAGAATACTGACTCAATAAATAAGACAACAGCATGGGTATTAGTTATGATAGTGCACTTTTATTAGTAGCCTGATCTTCACATCATGTTTTATTTTGAAAACGAATATAACAAGATTCCAGAAATGGTATTTGTCATTGACAGGCAGAAAAGTTACTACAGTTACTATGTCCAAACCCCACGTCCTTGAGATGTACGATGGAAAAGCACCAGGCAGGGGGCCAGCAGAGGTGGGGTCTTCTCCGTCAATGGCCTCTGTGTGCTCGGCCTGGCCAAGCGCCAGCTGTGGGCAGTAGGGACGTGTCATTCCAGGTATGAGCTAACTGGCAGGGAGCTTCAGAGAAAACGTTAAGAAGAAGAATATATATATAAAGTCTAGTGATTCCCATACAATTATGTTGTAAAATACTCATAGCTTGGTTCACCTTCAGCGTTATGCGGAAAGCTGGAGCTAGACTTTGGACTTTGGACCTATCAGAGATCAAGCAGTTATAAATAAAGAGGTCGTGCAGCATCAGTCGTTCTCACACCTGGCTGACACCATGTGGATTCTCGTCGCCTCTCTAATATTAGGCCTTCAGACTGGTGAGTTGTTTGTTTTTTTAACTCAATATAATATAATGTTATGGAAGTAAAATAATAACATAAGAACCTAATAAATGACTGTAGAACCTATGTTGTCCCGTTGTACCAAATGACGTACTGTATTTTCATCTGCCCTAGATTCATTCGTAGTCAGTCATTTGTGTATTATAAAACAGTAATAGCTGCAAAGGCTACATTTGAATAAACGTTTGATTCATATTATCTTCAACAACAAAAAATTCTATATGAATCCATATAAAATGCAAGATATGATCAGCACATTGAGGTTTCTGGATGGAATTTCAGTTGGTAACAGACCAATTTGCGCAGTCGACGTTTGGTTGTGTACGCCATGAACATTGGGTATTGACTAGCCGTATGACTAAAAATATGATTATTTTTGTTTGAATGTGTTCCCTACTCAGTGTCTGGCCAGAGCACTGTGAGATGGTGTGCAATCTCAGCTCAAGAGATGACCAAATGTAACGCCATGGCGCAGGCCTTCAGCAGTGTGGGTATCCGTCCAACTATCCAGTGCGTCAGCGATGCGTCTGTGGAAGGATGCGCGCAGAAGATCAGGGTACGTGGGGCTCTTTCAGATCATAGGGCACATTTCCGTTTATATTAGAATCATATTATGATAGGGACTTCCTATAAAACTTGATAAAATCTACATTTTTTTAGGGGATTTTTTTTTCTTCCGTTTGTGACAATTGATGTTTATCTATCTATATGTTCCTAATAATTGCTGTGATATTGTTTGTTTATTTAAGTCTTGGATAGGAGAATGATATCACCTTTGGAGCATGTGTTGAGCCAGTTGTCTAGGAGTATCTGCCAATGTCCTGAGTCTGTCTGATCAGGAAGCAACACTGTTTCATTTCATACAGTTCCTTTAATCTTTGAAACATGCTATTTAAACCCCTCTTCATTTATTTTCTAGAAAAACCAAGTAGATGCCTTTTCAATGAGCGCTAAGGATATCTACACCTTGGGGGAAGAAACTAACTTCAAAATAGCTGCAGGAGAGAGTTCTGCAGATGGTAAAGAGTTTATGTTAATCTTATATGTCTGATATTGCAGCACATGATCACAATATGTCTGTCACCAGTTTCGCATAAAGTCATTTGTGTCTATTTCACGATCATTTGTGGTAGTGGGTTGGATATTCTGACTCTGTTTTATGACATGCTTGTGCAATCCTTACCCTTAACGTAGAAAGAGGAAGGCATATCATGTCCATCTGATGACTGGTACATAGTGTACTGTATGTATGTTAATGATTTACTAGAGATTCAAGTAACTTATTTATATGTACCTACAATAACTTATAGATTGTGGAGAGAAAGACCCATTTAACTCAGAGTTATTCACCCCTCATACTGTAAGCTGGCATGCATTAAAGTAAAGTTTAGAATGATTTGAAATGCTAATGCACCATCAAGTCATCAATCTTATGAAAGGGGGCGAGGTCATATCCCTCAATTGTGGCTCTTTGGACTCAACGTGAAAGAGGGAAGCCATTGGTTAGCTGGACCCATAACACATGATTATCACCCTGACCCCTGACCTCCACAGGAGAGGGCACAACCTACTATGCGGTTGCCGTGGTGAAGAAGACGAACCCGGGCATCAACGTCAACACACTGAAGGGCAGGAAGACGTGTCACACAGGGAAGGGCCGTACCGCCGGCTGGGACATGCCCCTGGGATACCTCATCGACCAGGGCAAGATGTCTGTCATGGGCTGCGACATCCCACAGGGTAGGGCATTGTGACACACAAGCCAGTGTACGCACGCAAGCAAACACACACACATGCCAGTGTACGCACGCACGCACGCAAGCAAACAAACACACACACACACATGCGTGCACGTACGCACAAAAAACACAGACAACCACACAGACACACACACACCCACATACAGTGCCTTGCAAAAGTATTCATCCCCCTTGGCGTTTTTCCTATTTTGTTGGATTACAACCTGTAATTTAAATGGATTTTTATTTGGATTTCATGTAATGGACATACACAAAATAGTCCAAATTGGTGAAGTGAAATGAAAAAAATAACTTGACACACACATATATAAACACACATACAGTACACACACTCTGCACACTACACTGTAGGTGCTTTGAAACCAATACAACACTAAACTGTGTGTGGTGTTTCCCCCCAGGGGTGTCAGATTTCTTTAATGCCAGCTGTATCCCTGGGTCACAGGGAGACCCTCCCTCCCTGTGCCAGCTGTGTAAAGGCAACAAAGATGGACAGTTTGTATGTGACAAGACTGACAAGGAGAGATACTACGCTTACAACGGGGCCTTCAGGTAAGGTACCTCACACACTGATACTGTACAGCCTTTACTACTGGACTACTCTCAGAGATTAACCCACACAATATGATCTCTCTCTGTCTCTCTCTCTGTCTGTCTGTCTCTTTCTCTCTCTCTGTCTGTCTCTCTCTCTCTCTCTGTCTGTCTGTCTCTTTCTCTCTCTCTGTCTGTCTGTCTGTCTGTCTGTCTGTCTGTCTGTCTGTCTGTCTCTCTCTCTCTCTCTCTCTCTCTCTCTCTCTCTCTCTCTCTCTGTCTGTCTCTTTCTCTCTCTCTGTCTGTCTGTCTCTTTCTCTCTGTCTGTCTGTCTCTCTGTCTCTCTCTGTCTGTCTCTTTCTTTCTCTCTCTCTGTCTCTCTCTGTCTGTCTCTCTCTCTCTGTGTCTTTCTCTCTCTCTCTTTCTCTCACTCTCTCTGTCTGTCTGTCTGTCTTGTCTCTCTGTCTGTCTGTCTGTCTGTCTGTCTGTCTGTCTGTCTGTCTGTCTGTCTGTCTGTCTGTCTGTCTGTCTGTCTGTCTGTCTGTCTGTCTGTCTGTCTGTCTGTCTGTCTGTCTGTCTGTCTGTCTCTCTCTCTCTCTCTCTCTCTCTCTCTCTGTCTCTCTTTCTCTCTCTCTGTCTGTCTCTTTCTCTCTGTCTTTCTCTCTCTCTCTGTCTCTCTCTCTCTTTCTCTCTCTCTCTCTCTGTCTCTCTCTCTCTCTCTCTCTCGCTGTCTGTCTGTCTCATCTGTCTGTCTGTCTGTCTGTCTGTCTGTCTGTCTGTCTGTCTGTCTGTCTGTCTGTCTGTCTGTCTGTCTGTCTGTCTGTCTGTCTGTCTGTCTGTCTGTCTGTCTGTCTGTCTGTCTGTCTCTCTCTCTCTCTCTCTCTCTCTCTCTCTCTCTCTCTGAGACAGGTGTTTGGTTGAAGATGCAGGAGAGGTGGCTTTTGTAAAGCACACCACAGTTGAGGAGAACACAGACGGTAGGCCGATCTCCTCCCTGTCCTCCGTGTTCATTCATTCATTCATTTATTCATTCATTCATTCATTCATTTCATTTCATTAATTTGATCATTAAAAGTAGTAATCTGCTCTAGCCGGAGACAACAATACATACATTAAAAATGATCAAGGATATAAACACAATAAAGGCTGAAGGCTTATTTCCATTGTGGTCCTCTCAGAGAGATGGCAGGTGGGCAAGACTGACCTTTAACACTTAATGCAGTTAAAAACAACAACAGAAGCACCAATTACAAATTAACAATTTACAACAATATCATCAGCACAGAGGTTCCTGTTTAAGAGTCACCTTATATTGGCACCAAACAGCCCTACCCTCCTCTGCCCCATCCCCTCCTCCCCCTCCTCTGCCCCCTGCCCTCCCCCTCCTCTGCCCACTGCCCTCCCCTCCTCTGCCCCCTCCCCCTCATCTGCCCCCTCCCCTCCCCCTCCTCTGCCCCCTACCCTCCCCCTCATCTGCCCTCCCCCTCCTCTGCCCCCTCCCCTCCCCCTCCTCTGCCCCCTGCCCTCCCCCTCCTCTGCCCCCTGCCCTCCCCCTCCTCTGCCCCCTGCCCTCCCCCTCCTCTGCCCCCTGCCCTCCCCCTCCTCTGCCCCCTGCCCCCCCCTCCTCTGCCCCCTCCCCTCCCCTCCCCCTCCTCTGCCCCCTGCCCTCCCTCTCCTCTGCCCCCTCACTCCCCCTCATCTGCCCCCTAACCTCCTCTGCCCCCTGCCCTCCCCCTCCTCTGCCCCCTGCCCTCCCCCTCCTCTTCCCCCTGCCCTCCCACTCCCCCTCCACTGCCCCCTGCCCTCCCCCTCCTCTGCCCCATGCCCTCCCTCTCCTCTGCCCCCTCCCCTCCCCCTCCTCTGCCCCTACCCTCTTCTGCCCCCTCCCCTCCCCCCCTGCCCCCTGCCCTGCCCTCCCTCTCCTCTGCCCCCTGCCCTCCCCCTCCTCTGCCCCCTCCCCTCCCCTCCCCCTCCTCTGCCCCCTGCTGGTGTATGTATAACTGTGTATGTATAACTGTGTAACCCGGTGTCTGTCCTGCTGGTTGTAGGACACGGTGACCCTGCCTGGGCCTTAGAGCTGAAGTCTTCAGACTACGAGCTGTTGTGTAGAGATGGGACCAGGGCCCCAGTGAGAGAACACCGCCGGTGCCACCTGGTCAGGGTGCCAGCCAGGGGCATCGTGGTCAAATCTGACATCAGTGGCACTGTGGTCTACAACATGCTGACAGAAGGAATGGTGGGTAATACTCTTCATCCCAGCCTTAAAGCGGCAATCTGCAGTTCGAACAATAATAAAGTGGGCACCCCGCCATTGATTTGGTAAACAGCCGAGGGATGGGGCTAGAGACATGTAACCACTCTCCAATTCATGGACAGTGCTCTGGATACAAGGACTGACTATCCATGATATCAACATTATAGTTTTAACCATGTCTTTAACAGTGTTTGTTTACATTTACATTGTTTACAAACAAAAGAGTAAAACAAGTTTATATTTTAGGTTTTGATGGGTTACAACAGTTTAACTAAGCTCATGAGGCTTAGTTATATACAGTATATAGCTATATATAATTAATACATTACATTCTTCAACAATCAATGGATATACTGTATATTATTCATTTAAAGTCAAAAAAATGGATCTAGCAACTGCAGATTGCCGCTTTAAATGTGTTGTGGGTTATAGTATAGTATTGGTGCGTTCAAGACAATTAGGAACTCGGAAATCTCCGACCAGTGTGTTCAAGACAACTTCGCTGTTTCTCACTATGGCAAAGACACCCTGGTTTTAAGTTTGAATAAAT
>NW_028164841.1:0-88223 GCF_964263955.1 Coregonus lavaretus
GACCATAAGACGGCACAAACAGATCTGGAACCTGCCAATTTACTATCTCTCTTTCTGCTTACCTGTCAAATCAATGAGACTTAACTGTGATGCTGAACACACTTGCTTTTATAACTTAGAGACCATATAGACAGGACTACACACATTTTAAGACAAAATCGACAACTATGGACTATATATTAAAAAGCATCTAATCTAGTGTAACTAACAGTGCTTATATTTAGTTATATTTTAAATGACATACAGATATGCCTTATTATTCCTTTATAACTAAGGCTGAGTTTTTATTTGTTCAGGTAATTTCATATTTCGAAGCTTGAAACCTTGAGATCAGGGTTGCAAAATTCCGGTAACCTTAAAAAAAAATCCCTGGTTTTCCAGAAATCCCGGTTGGAAGATTCCCGGAATAAGCAGGAAATCCAACCCAGTCCAGCCAGGATTTCTGGAAAACCTGAGAATTTTGGGAGTTACTGGAATTATTCTACCCTACTTGAGACCCAGTGGTGCTAAGTTAGGTAAAGGAAAAAGGAGCAGTGATACAAAGTGTATATTTTTTATTGTAAAAAAACAAACAAGGGAATTTTTAAAAGCATTTTTTTGTCTCATCTCTTCTCAGCTTGTTGTTCATATTGATTACAATTGTACAACTCCATATATTGCACAGATTAATAAAGCCTTTCATACATTGTATCATATTAGCTGTGAGCTTGAAGGGCAATATAACGTTTGTAATACATAGTGCCCATCTGTGGCCAGATCTACCCTGAAACACAGAGGGACATTTTCATTTTCTGTTTTGAAACGTTTTGCGTTCCGTGCCCTAATGAACATGACCACAGATACCCTGTTGCCTATTCACGCTGTAGGGCTGACCCGAACCGAACTGTCCTGGCTTGGATATTTTTATTTTCACATTGTCCTTTCTAGCATGGTTCTAGCAACTGCAGTGGATGTGTAACCAGGCCATCTCAGTACAACTCGGCTTAGCTTGGCTTGGTTTGGCCCTGTAGTATGAATCAGCCATTTGTTTGCCAAGCCACCTGGCCGTGTGCCGATGATGACATATATTTGTGCACATGGAGGCATACTCATTCAAACAGCACTTCAGGGCCTTCACTGTAACTGTTTTAATTTCTTTTTGCACTTTATATACATATGTAGTCTTATACAGTACAATTAATTAAATGTATACTAGTGGAAGCTATGTGTATATGAACAGAATGACATACGGTAGGTATATCTTGACGAGATCTATCGGTTTCCACTTTGACACAACCATGGCCAAACTGTACAGGTCAAGCCTGAGTGCCAGTCGGTTTGTGCTCTGTGACATGACAGTGAGTGAGTTGGCAATAGAGCACAAACAGACTGGGACCCAGGCTAGTGTAAGTCATGTGATGTTATGCTTGCAGGTTGCCATGGCGTTGAGTTTATACAGTTTTGTTGTTGATAATGTACAGGTCCACGCCCCACCAAACTCTTGCACAAAATATCATTGTATTATTATATCATAAATAAAAGTTTTAACTTGCAATCTTATTCACCTTTTTACCGTTTGGTTTGTGCACGTGTCTTTAGCCTTTAGGAGGTAAGCTTTAGGAGGAAGCCTTTAGGATGTATCCTTTAGGAGGTATCCTTTAGGGGGTATCCTTTAGAAGGTAGGCTTTAGGAGGTAGGCTTTAGGAGGTAGGCTTTAGGAGGTAGGCTTTAGGAGGTAGGCTTTAGGAGGTATCCTTTAGGAGGTAGGCTTTAGGAGGAAGCCTTTAGGATGTATCCTTTAGGAGGTATCCTTTAGGGGGTATCCTTTAGAAGGTAGGCTTTAGGAGGTAGGCTTTAGGAGGTAGGCTTTAGGAGGTAGGCTTTAGGAGGTATCCTTTAGGAGGTAGGCTATAGGAGGTAGGCTTTAGGAGGTAGCCTTTAGGGGGTATCCTTTAGAAGGTAGGCTTTAGGAGGTAGGCTTTAGGAGGTAGGCTTTAGGAGGTAGGCTTTAGGAGGTAGGCTTTAGGAGGTATCCTTTAGGAGGTAGGCTTTAGGAGGAAGCCTTTAGGATGTATCCTTTAGGAGGTATCCTTTAGGGGGTATCCTTTAGAAGGTAGGCTTTAGGAGGTAGGCTTTAGGAGGTAGGCTTTAGGAGGTAGGCTTTAGGAGGTATCCTTTAGGAGGTAGGCTATAGGAGGTAGGCTTTAGGAGGTAGCCTTTAGGGGGTATCCTTTAGAAGGTAGGCTTTAGGAGGTAGCCTTTAGGAGGTATCCTTTAGAAGGTAGGCTTTAGGAGGTAGCCTTTAGGAGGTAGGCTTTAGGAGGTATCCTTTAGGAGGTAGGCTTTAGGAGGTAGGCTTTAGGAGGTATCCTTTAGGAGGTAGGCTTTAGGAGGTATCCTTTAGGAGGTATCCTTTAGGAGGTAGGCTTTAGGAGGTATCCTTTAGGAGGTATCCTTTAGGAGGTAGGCTTTAGGAGGTAGGCTTTAGGAGGTAGGCTTTAGGAGGTATCCTTTAGGAGGTAGGCTTTAGGAGGTAGGCTTTAGGAGGTATCCTTTAGGAGGTAGGCTTTAGGAGGTATCCTTTAGGAGGTAGGCTTTAGGAGGTAGGCTTTAGGAGGTATCCTTTAGGAGGTAGGCTTTAGGAGGTATCCTTTAGGAGGTAGGCTTTAGGAGGTAGGCTTTAGGAGGTATCCTTTAGGAGGTAGGCTTTAGGAGGTATCCTTTAGGAGGTAGGCTTTAGGAGGTAGGCTTTAGGAGGTATCCTTTAGGAGGTAGGCTTTAGGAGGTAAGCTTTAGGAGGTAGGCTTTAGGAGGTATCCTTTAGGAGGTAGGCTTTAGGAGGTAGGCTTTAGGAGGTATCCTTTAGGAGGTAGGCTTTAGGAGGTATCCTTTAGGAGGTAGGCTTTAGGAGGTAGGCTTTAGGAGGTATCCTTTAGGAGGTAGGCTTTAGGAGGTATCCTTTAGGAGGTAGGCTTTAGGAGGTAGGCTTTAGGAGGTAGGCTTTAGGAGGTATCCTTTAGGAGGTATCCTTTAGGAGGTAGGCTTTAGGAGGTATCCTTTAGGAGGTAGGCTTTAGGAGGTAGGTTTTAGGAGGTAGGCTTTAGGAGGTATCCTTTAGGAGGTAGCCTTTAGGGGGTAGGCTTTAGGAGGTATCCTTTAGGAGGTAGGCTTTAGGAGGTATCCTTTAGGAGGTAGCCTTTAGGGGGTAGGCTTTAGGAGGTATCCTTTAGGACGTAGGCTTTAGGAGGTAGGCTTTAGGAGGTATCCTTTAGGAGGTAGGCTATAGGAGGTATCCTTTAGGAGGTAGGCTTTAGGAGGTAGGCTTTAGGAGGTATCCTTTAGGAGGTAGGCTATAGGAGGTATCCTTTAGGAGGTAGGCTTTAGGAGGTATCCTTTAGGAGGTAGGCTTTAGGAGGTAGGCTTTAGGAGGTATCCTTTAGGAGGTAGGCTTTAGGAGGTATCCTTTAGGAGGTAGGCTTTAGGAGGTAGGCTTTAGGAGGTAGGCTTTAGGAGGTATCCTTTAGGAGGTATCCTTTAGGAGGTAGGCTTTAGGAGGTATCCTTTAGGAGGTAGGCTTTAGGAGGTAGGTTTTAGGAGGTATCCTTTAGGAGGTAGCCTTTAGGAGGTATCCTTTAGGAGGTAGGCTTTAGGAGGTATCCTTTAGGAGGTAGCCTTTAGGGGGTAGGCTTTAGGAGGTATCCTTTAGGACGTAGGCTTTAGGAGGTAGGCTTTAGGAGGTATCCTTTAGGAGGTAGGCTTTAGGAGGTATCCTTTAGGAGGTAGGCTTTAGGAGGTAGGCTTTAGGAGGTAGGCTTTAGGAGGTAGCCTTTAGGAGGTAGGCTTTAGGAGGTATCCTTTAGGAGGTATCCTTTAGGAGGTAGGCTCTAGGAGGTATCCTTTAGGAGGTAGGCTTTAGGAGGTAGGCTTTAGGAGGTATCCTTTAGGAGGTAGGCTTTAGGAGGTATCCTTTAGGAGGTAGGCTTTAGGAGGTAGGCTTTAGGAGGTATCCTTTAGGAGGTAGGCTTTAGGAGGTATCCTTTAGGAGGTAGGCTTTAGGAGGTAGGCTTTAGGAGGTAGGCTTTAGGAGGTATCCTTTAGGAGGTATCCTTTAGGAGGTAGGCTTTAGGAGGTATCCTTTAGGAGGTAGGCTTTAGGAGGTAGGTTTTAGGAGGTAGGCTTTAGGAGGTATCCTTTAGGAGGTAGCCTTTAGGGGGTAGGCTTTAGGAGGTATCCTTTAGGAGGTAGGCTTTAGGAGGTATCCTTTAGGAGGTAGCCTTTAGGGGGTAGGCTTTAGGAGGTATCCTTTAGGAGGTATCCTTTAGGAGGTAGGCTTTAGGAGGTATCCTTTAGGAGGTATCCTTTAGGAGGTAGGCTTTAGGAGGTAGGCTTTAGGAGGTAGGCTTTAGGAGGTATCCTTTAGGAGGTAGGCTTTAGGAGGTAGGCTTTAGGAGGTATCCTTTAGGAGGTAGGCTTTAGGAGGTATCCTTTAGGAGGTAGGCTTTAGGAGGTAGGCTTTAGGAGGTATCCTTTAGGAGGTAGGCTTTAGGAGGTATCCTTTAGGAGGTAGGCTTTAGGAGGTAGGCTTTAGGAGGTATCCTTTAGGAGGTAGGCTTTAGGAGGTATCCTTTAGGAGGTAGGCTTTAGGAGGTAGGCTTTAGGAGGTATCCTTTAGGAGGTAGGCTTTAGGAGGTAGGCTTTAGGAGGTAGGCTTTAGGAGGTAGGCTTTAGGAGGTATCCTTTAGGAGGTAGGCTTTAGGAGGTAGGCTTTAGGAGGTATCCTTTAGGAGGTAGGCTTTAGGAGGTATCCTTTAGGAGGTAGGCTTTAGGAGGTAGGCTTTAGGAGGTATCCTTTAGGAGGTAGGCTTTAGGAGGTATCCTTTAGGAGGTAGGCTTTAGGAGGTAGGCTTTAGGAGGTAGGCTTTAGGAGGTATCCTTTAGGAGGTATCCTTTAGGAGGTAGGCTTTAGGAGGTATCCTTTAGGAGGTAGGCTTTAGGAGGTAGGTTTTAGGAGGTAGGCTTTAGGAGGTATCCTTTAGGAGGTAGCCTTTAGGGGGTAGGCTTTAGGAGGTATCCTTTAGGAGGTAGGCTTTAGGAGGTATCCTTTAGGAGGTAGCCTTTAGGGGGTAGGCTTTAGGAGGTATCCTTTAGGACGTAGGCTTTAGGAGGTAGGCTTTAGGAGGTATCCTTTAGGAGGTAGGCTATAGGAGGTATCCTTTAGGAGGTAGGCTTTAGGAGGTAGGCTTTAGGAGGTATCCTTTAGGAGGTAGGCTATAGGAGGTATCCTTTAGGAGGTAGGCTTTAGGAGGTATCCTTTAGGAGGTAGGCTTTAGGAGGTAGGCTTTAGGAGGTATCCTTTAGGAGGTAGGCTTTAGGAGGTATCCTTTAGGAGGTAGGCTTTAGGAGGTAGGCTTTAGGAGGTAGGCTTTAGGAGGTATCCTTTAGGAGGTATCCTTTAGGAGGTAGGCTTTAGGAGGTATCCTTTAGGAGGTAGGCTTTAGGAGGTAGGTTTTAGGAGGTATCCTTTAGGAGGTATCCTTTAGGAGGTAGGCTTTAGGAGGTATCCTTTAGGAGGTAGCCTTTAGGGGGTAGGCTTTAGGAGGTATCCTTTAGGACGTAGGCTTTAGGAGGTAGGCTTTAGGAGGTATCCTTTAGGAGGTAGGCTTTAGGAGGTATCCTTTAGGAGGTAGGCTTTAGGAGGTAGGCTTTAGGAGGTAGCCTTTAGGAGGTAGGCTTTAGGAGGTATCCTTTAGGAGGTATCCTTTAGGAGGTAGGCTCTAGGAGGTATCCTTTAGGAGGTAGGCTTTAGGAGGTAGGCTTTAGGAGGTATCCTTTAGGAGGTAGGCTTTAGGAGGTATCCTTTAGGAGGTAGGCTTTAGGAGGTAGGCTTTAGGAGGTATCCTTTAGGAGGTAGGCTTTAGGAGGTATCCTTTAGGAGGTAGGCTTTAGGAGGTAGGCTTTAGGAGGTAGGCTTTAGGAGGTATCCTTTAGGAGGTATCCTTTAGGAGGTAGGCTTTAGGAGGTATCCTTTAGAAGGTAGGCTTTAGGAGGTAGGTTTTAGGAGGTAGGCTTTAGGAGGTATCCTTTAGGAGGTAGCCTTTAGGGGGTAGGCTTTAGGAGGTATCCTTTAGGAGGTAGGCTTTAGGAGGTATCCTTTAGGAGGTAGCCTTTAGGGGGTAGGCTTTAGGAGGTATCCTTTAGGACGTAGGCTTTAGGAGGTAGGCTTTAGGAGGTATCCTTTAGGAGGTAGGCTATAGGAGGTATCCTTTAGGAGGTAGGCTTTAGGAGGTAGGCTTTAGGAGGTATCCTTTAGGAGGTAGGCTATAGGAGGTATCCTTTAGGAGGTAGGCTTTAGGAGGTATCCTTTAGGAGGTAGGCTTTAGGAGGTAGGCTTTAGGAGGTATCCTTTAGGAGGTAGGCTTTAGGAGGTATCCTTTAGGAGGTAGGCTTTAGGAGGTAGGCTTTAGGAGATAGGCTTTAGGAGGTATCCTTTAGGAGGTATCCTTTAGGAGGTAGGCTTTAGGAGGTATCCTTTAGGAGGTAGGCTTTAGGAGGTAGGTTTTAGGAGGTATCCTTTAGGAGGTAGCCTTTAGGAGGTATCCTTTAGGAGGTAGGCTTTAGGAGGTATCCTTTAGGAGGTAGCCTTTAGGGGGTAGGCTTTAGGAGGTATCCTTTAGGACGTAGGCTTTAGGAGGTAGCCTTTAGGAGGTATCCTTTAGGAGGTAGGCTTTAGGAGGTATCCTTTAGGAGGTAGGCTTTAGGAGGTAGGCTTTAGGAGGTAGCCTTTAGGAGGTAGGCTTTAGGAGGTATCCTTTAGGAGGTATCCTTTAGGAGGTAGGCTCTAGGAGGTATCCTTTAGGAGGTAGGCTTTAGGAGGTATCCTTTAGGAGGTAGCCTTTAGGAGGTAGGTTTTAGGAGGTATCCTTTAGGAGGTAGCCTTTAGGAGGTAGGCTTTAGGAGGTATCCTTTAGGAGGTAGGCTTTAGGAGGTATCCTTTAGGAGGTAGCCTTTAGGGGGTAGGCTTTAGGAGGTATCCTTTAGGACGTAGGCTTTAGAAGGTAGGCTTTAGGAGGTATCCTTTAGGAGGTAGGCTTTAGGAGGTTTCCTTTAGGAGGTATCCTTTAGGAGGTAGCCTTTAGGGAGAAGGCTTTAGGAGGTATCCTTTAGGAGGTAGGCTTTAGGAGGTAGGCTTTAGGAGGTATCCTTTAGGAGGTATCCTTTAGGAGGTAGGCTTTAGGAGGTATCCTTTAGGAGGTATCCTTTAGGAGGTAGGCTTTAGGAGGTAGGCTTTAGGAGGTAGGCTTTAGGAGGTATCCTTTAGGAGGTAGGCTTTAGGAGGTAGGCTTTAGGAGGTATCCTTTAGGAGGTAGGCTTTAGGAGGTATCCTTTAGGAGGTAGGCTTTAGGAGGTAGGCTTTAGGAGGTATCCTTTAGGAGGTAGGCTTTAGGAGGTATCCTTTAGGAGGTAGGCTTTAGGAGGTATCCTTTAGGAGGTAGGCTTTAGGAGGTATCCTTTAGGAGGTAGGCTTTAGGAGGTAGGCTTTAGGAGGTATCCTTTAGGAGGTAGGCTTTAGGAGGTATCCTTTAGGAGGTAGGCTTTAGGAGGTAGGCTTTAGGAGGTAGGCTTTAGGAGGTATCCTTTAGGAGGTAGGCTTTAGGAGGTAGGCTTTAGGAGGTATCCTTTAGGAGGTAGGCTTTAGGAGGTATCCTTTAGGAGGTAGGCTTTAGGAGGTAGGCTTTAGGAGGTATCCTTTAGGAGGTAGGCTTTAGGAGGTATCCTTTAGGAGGTAGGCTTTAGGAGGTAGGCTTTAGGAGGTAGGCTTTAGGAGGTATCCTTTAGGAGGTATCCTTTAGGAGGTAGGCTTTAGGAGGTATCCTTTAGGAGGTAGGCTTTAGGAGGTAGGTTTTAGGAGGTAGGCTTTAGGAGGTATCCTTTAGGAGGTAGCCTTTAGGGGGTAGGCTTTAGGAGGTATCCTTTAGGAGGTAGGCTTTAGGAGGTATCCTTTAGGAGGTAGCCTTTAGGGGGTAGGCTTTAGGAGGTATCCTTTAGGACGTAGGCTTTAGGAGGTAGGCTTTAGGAGGTATCCTTTAGGAGGTAGGCTATAGGAGGTATCCTTTAGGAGGTAGGCTTTAGGAGGTAGGCTTTAGGAGGTATCCTTTAGGAGGTAGGCTATAGGAGGTATCCTTTAGGAGGTAGGCTTTAGGAGGTATCCTTTAGGAGGTAGGCTTTAGGAGGTAGGCTTTAGGAGGTATCCTTTAGGAGGTAGGCTTTAGGAGGTATCCTTTAGGAGGTAGGCTTTAGGAGGTAGGCTTTAGGAGGTATCCTTTAGGAGGTATCCTTTAGGAGGTAGGCTTTAGGAGGTATCCTTTAGGAGTTAGGCTTTAGGAGGTAGGTTTTAGGAGGTATCCTTTAGGAGGTAGCCTTTAGGAGGTATCCTTTAGGAGGTAGGCTTTAGGAGGTATCCTTTAGGAGGTAGCCTTTAGGGGGTAGGCTTTAGGAGGTATCCTTTAGGACGTAGGCTTTAGGAGGTAGGCTTTAGGAGGTATCCTTTAGGAGGTAGGCTTTAGGAGGTAGGCTTTAGGAGGTAGGCTTTAGGAGGTAGCCTTTAGGAGGTAGGCTTTAGGAGGTATCCTTTAGGAGGTATCCTTTAGGAGGTAGGCTCTAGGAGGTATCCTTTAGGAGGTAGGCTTTAGGAGGTAGGCTTTAGGAGGTATCCTTTAGGAGGTAGGCTTTAGGAGGTATCCTTTAGGAGGTAGGCTTTAGGAGGTAGGCTTTAGGAGGTATCCTTTAGGAGGTAGGCTTTAGGAGGTATCCTTTAGGAGGTAGGCTTTAGGAGGTAGGCTTTAGGAGGTAGGCTTTAGGAGGTATCCTTTAGGAGGTATCCTTTAGGAGGTAGGCTTTAGGAGGTATCCTTTAGGAGGTAGGCTTTAGGAGGTAGGTTTTAGGAGGTAGGCTTTAGGAGGTATCCTTTAGGAGGTAGCCTTTAGGGGGTAGGCTTTAGGAGGTATCCTTTAGGAGGTAGGCTTTAGGAGGTATCCTTTAGGAGGTAGCCTTTAGGGGGTAGGCTTTAGGAGGTATCCTTTAGGACGTAGGCTTTAGGAGGTAGGCTTTAGGAGGTATCCTTTAGGAGGTAGGCTATAGGAGGTATCCTTTAGGAGGTAGGCTTTAGGAGGTAGGCTTTAGGAGGTATCCTTTAGGAGGTAGGCTATAGGAGGTATCCTTTAGGAGGTAGGCTTTAGGAGGTATCCTTTAGGAGGTAGGCTTTAGGAGGTAGGCTTTAGGAGGTATCCTTTAGGAGGTAGGCTTTAGGAGGTATCCTTTAGGAGGTAGGCTTTAGGAGGTAGGCTTTAGGAGATAGGCTTTAGGAGGTATCCTTTAGGAGGTATCCTTTAGGAGGTAGGCTTTAGGAGGTATCCTTTAGGAGGTAGGCTTTAGGAGGTAGGTTTTAGGAGGTATCCTTTAGGAGGTAGCCTTTAGGAGGTATCCTTTAGGAGGTAGGCTTTAGGAGGTATCCTTTAGGTGGTAGCCTTTAGGGGGTAGGCTTTAGGAGGTATCCTTTAGGACGTAGGCTTTAGGAGGTAGGCTTTAGGAGGTATCCTTTAGGAGGTAGGCTTTAGGAGGTATCCTTTAGGAGGTAGGCTTTAGGAGGTATCCTTTAGGAGGTAGGCTTTAGGAGGTAGGCTTTAGGAGGTAGCCTTTAGGAGGTAGGCTTTAGGAGGTATCCTTTAGGAGGTAGGCTCTAGGAGGTATCCTTTAGGAGGTAGGCTTTAGGAGGTATCCTTTAGGAGGTAGCCTTTAGGAGGTAGGTTTTAGGAGGTATCCTTTAGGAGGTAGCCTTTAGGAGGTAGGCTTTAGGAGGTATCCTTTAGGAGGTAGGCTTTAGGAGGTATCCTTTAGGAGGTAGCCTTTAGGGGGTAGGCTTTAGGAGGTATCCTTTAGGACGTAGGCTTTAGAAGGTAGGCTTTAGGAGGTATCCTTTAGGAGGTAGGCTTTAGGAGGTTTCCTTTAGGAGGTATCTTTTAGGAGGTAGCCTTTAGGGAGAAGGCTTTAGGAGGTATCCTTTAGGAGGTAGGCTTTAGGAGGTAGCCTTTAGGAGGTAGGCTTTAGGAGGTAGCCTTTAGGAGCTAGCTTGCTAATTGCAGGAGGGCCAACTCAGTTTTCTTTAATCCTGTCACTTGAAAGATTATCTTCTTAGCACAGCTGGAGATTTCCCTCAGATCTCCCAGGCTTTCATTTCTCTCAATAGCCAGTGATCTCCATGTCTTTACAATACACAATTTCACAATGAGCAAAACCATCTTCCTAGTACAATGTGTTACCTTAGAAACGGGTCGGCTACCCAAGAATGAGGCTGCTAAACAGAAAAGGGCGGCAGGTAGCCTAGCGGTGAAGAGCAATAACCAAAAGGTTGCTGGTTTGAATCCCTGAGCTGACTAGGTTAAACATCTGTCGATGTGCCCTTGAGCAAGGCACTTAACCCTAATTGCTCTAGATAAGAGCATCTGCTAAATTACAAAAATGTGAACTAACTGTCTGTTTAGGTCCCTTATACTCAGGTCCAACACGTCAAAACACGCACACATAAAGACGCTAATGATGTCTCCACAGTGAATCGCACACTGGCGATCATTATTCCCTCCTCTGTGTTGAATGAGGAACGCTTTGAATGTGTTAATCGAATCTTTGCCAGAAGATGAAACAAGAAATACAAGGAGAAAGGACAGGACAGAGACATTATCATCAATAGATAGATATGTGAAGCGCCTTCTTAATTGAAACACCTCCACACAGAAGAACTACAGAGGAGAAACTATATGATTTTCTTTTTAAGTAAGGAGATTGCTCAATGTCCATTCACCATAACCCTTCCGATGCTTGTATATGACACCTCTGGTTTTACTGTACACTGGATGCCACAGCTCTTGATTCTTAGACCAGATCATACTGAATTAATGTCCTTTACTCAACACACAGGTAGATTACTTGACTAATTCAAATGACTAGTAATGTAACGTAACGGTCTGTTAATCCATCGGTACTGTAATTTTCATTCTCACTGCCAGGGGGTGCTCACACCACTTTTCTTCCATGTATGGATGAATGAACTGGCTCTTTTTATAGTGTCACCACCATCATCTCCACCATCATCATCATCACCTTCACCATCACCACCTTCACCATCATCTCCACCATCATCATCATCACAACCTTCACCATCACCACCACCATCATCTCCACCACCACCACAACCACCACAATAACTTATAACTTATGCCACATCCTGTCATTTCCAAATGAGCAGTAAATAACATGATCATAATGAGTTTGATAAGGAGAGGATGGATGGACTCTGATGAAGAACACAGTAATGACTCTGATGACGAACACGGTAATGACACACACTAATGACCCAGTCTGCTGACCAAGATCTCTGGTGGATAGATAACAGTACATAAACAGATGATAAATTAGAAAAGGGGAAATTCAGATATGAGAATGACGCAGATTTTTATGTGTGTGTGCCTGTTTTGCATGTTATTTTGGCATTAATACGTTTCACATATCATTTAAAAAAAAGAAAAAAATAAGAAAATAAGATATTTGAGTTAATAAAGCCGCATACAAACATGGTCTCTTTTTTGCTTTCTTGAGTAAGGCAGCTCCAAAAAGCAGGTGTTTCAGCCTAGCTCAGTGCTATCTGTGGTGGTGGTGGTGGTGGGGCACCCAGCGGAAAATATGGAGTGTAGGGGTTAGTTATGTTCTCTAGTTGCGCCGTGATTGGCTCAGTGTTCTGTCACTCAAGCGGACACTATGTCACCGCAAAATCTACGGGTAGAGCTTGAAAATTCAAGCCCCTTGGGTGCTGCCATAGACTTACATTAGAAGTTCCCATCCAAGAAGGCTCAAGGTCATTGGCCACAGATAAAATGATGTCAAATCACGTTATATCTACAGTAGCTTTGATTGGATTGATCATGTCAACATTATACTTTCAAAATCTTAGCATGAATCAAGTCGACGTTTTACTGGCAAATCCTTTTCAATCCTTGTCATATGAAGAGAAATTATACATAAAACGTATCGGTGCTCATCAGACATTGGACATAAACATTACACAATAAGTTGAAAATCCCAAATTCAACAATGAGTGCTGAGCCGCAACTGCAGCCTCGCGTTCGATCCCAGGCTGTGTCACAGCCAGTCGTGACCGGGAGACCCATTGGACGGCGTCGTCCAGGTTAGGGGAGGGTTTGGCTGGCCGGGATTTCCTTGTCTCATCGTGCTCTGTGTGTTCTGCTGCATTCAAAACAACTGGAAACTCGGAACTGGGAGATTTCAGACAACTGGGAACTCTGAAAAAAACTAGCTCAGACTGGGAAAATACGGAACATAATTTTGAACGGTCATCCAACTCAGAATTCCAAGTCGAAGCCTCTTTCTAGAGCCCACAAGAAAGACTGCCGGGCCACCTTCCTGTTCAAGTGAGCACAACGAGGTGAGTCCAAAAATGTATTGTATGCTGCTGCATAAATGATGTAATATGCCAGGGAGATACAGTATGTATACTGTAGCCCAGAAAGTAATACTAAGTGTATGTTGTGTAGTAAGCTGTTAGTAGCCCATGTGCCTCACCCTAATAATTTGGTCCCTTTTCCCCTCATAACTTAGCCTACTGTTCTGACTTGATGGTGCACATGTAGCCTATAGCCTGTTTTAGAGAAATGTAATCATTGAATATTGTGAGCTTTCATTGTCTGCTTATATTCCCCCTTTATTTATCCTGCGGTTCTGACTTGGTGTACAGGGAGAACACTGTAAGAACGGCCCATGTTCTGAATTCTGTCGCTGTACATTTCAAAAGTGCTGAACAAATAGTTATATTGATTATGTCCGTCCTAGCTCGCTCATTATCTTCATCGAAATGACGGATTGCCTCTTATCCGCTCGTCGTTCCCTTATGCCATAGTTTGTACATTTCAATTGTTAGTAGAAACCACATTTGTTTAAGCAAGTCAGCCATATCAGCTATGTAAAAAAAAAAAGGCTGAATGAACTGTTTCGATGCTAGACAAGGCTGAGTTCATCCTTGGCCGGATCGTTCTGTCACGATTCTCTAAAGCAGAACCCAGAAGCAGACCAGGACAAGGTGAGTAGAATGAAGGTGAGTATTTATTTACAGATTCAAATGTGGAAGCAGAATAATCCAGGAGACGGAGCGGGCAGCGGAGGTGAGTTGGTGGGAGTGAATAGGCAGATCCAATGATGTCACAGAAGCCACCGACGACCAGGCAGGGGTGGGGTGAATGTTTCCGGGAGAATGACTGTAGACAGAGTAAACGAAGGTAAGTACACGGCAAGCAAAAAGTACAAAACAACAAAACTAACTCTAGTAACTTTGAGGCTGATACGCTGACACAACATACTGTTCATGGCTAACGATCCGGCAGGGAATGGACGTCAGGTCAGAGCTTATGAAGTGGAGAGGTGATGATCAGGACCAGGTGTGCAGATAGCTGATGAGATGCAGGTGCGGGTAATAGAGAGATCTCCCGCCTAGCTTCGTCGCCCGTCAACCAGACAGGGTGCGTTCAGGCACCTACAGGAAACAGACTCCAGGACAGAAAACAGGCAACACAGGCAGAAACAGACTCAGGACGTGGGATTCGTGACACCAGGTGTAGCGGTGGTAAGGATTCACTCCATTGTGCAGAAAAAAAACCTCTGCTGTTGGCACAGCATTACGTAGCAATCAAAACAGAAAGCTCCTTGAACGTGGGAATATGCTAGGCCTATTGGGCCAAAATCAATTATGGCCTTGTCACGCTCGTCGGAGGAAGTGGACCAATGCGCAGCGTGATGAGTGAACATACTTATTTATTTCACCACACGAAACAAAACAACAAAACGATAACGTGACGTCCTTGGTTACAAACACTAACCATACACGGAACAAGATCCCACAACACACTGTGGAAAACAGGCTGCCTAAGTATGGTTCCCAATCAGAGACACACAAGCAACAGCTGATACACGTTGCCTCTGATTGAGAACCACACCGGCCAACATCGAAACAAATGAACTAGAATATCACCCTAGCACACAAAACACATAGAAACCACACACCCTGGCTCAACATAACAGAGTCCCAGAGCCAGGGCGTGACAGTACCCCCCCCAAAGGCGCGGACTGCGACCGCGCCAAACATAAACCGAACAGGGGAGGGCCGGGTGGGCATTCCTCCTCGGAGGCGGTTCCGGCTCCGGGCTTGACCCCCACCCTCCAACAAACCCCCCAAAGCGCCCCTGGTCCGGTCTGGCCCTGCTGGCCGGAGCTGGACTGAACACTGGTGGAGCGGATTGCTCTAGCTCCGGAGTGGAGCAGCTGACCGGTGCCGGACCAGGCACCGGTGGAACAGGCACGGGCTGTGCCGGACTGATGACGCGCACCACAGGCTTGGTGCGGGGAGCAGGGACGGGCCGGACCGGGCTGACGACGCGCACAATTGGCTTAGTGCGGGGAGCAGGGACGGGCCGAACCGGGCTGACGAAGCGCACCACTGGCTTGGTGCGGGGAGCAGGAACAGGCCGGACCGGGCTGACGACGCGCACCACAGGCTTGGTGCGGGGAGCAGGCACGGGCCGAACCGGGCTGACGAAGCGCACCACTGGCTTGGTGCGGGGAGCAGGAACAGGCCGGACCGTGCTGACGAAGCGCACCACTGGCTTGGTGCGGGGAGCAGGAACAGGCCGGACCGGGCTGACGAAGCGCACCACTGGCTTGGTGCGGGGAGCAGGAACAGGCCGGACCGGGCTGACGACGCGCACCACAGGCTTGGTGCGGGTAGCAGGGACGGGCCGAACCGGGCTGACGAAGCGCACCACTGGCTTGGTGCGGGGAGCAGGAACAGGCCGGACCGTACTGGGGACACACACCACTGGCCCTACGCGGGGATCAGGAACGGGCCGGACCGGACTGGCAACACACCCCACTACCTCTCGCCGTGCCTCTACATTCTCCTTCCCCCTGGTGACCAGTGACTCCCGTAACCTGGCGGCCTCCTTTGCCAACCCGCTGAACCACTCTATCCCGGCCTCCTGCTGCCCCGTCGTCCACGGCGTGAGCCCCCCCCCTAAACATTTTCTGGGCGTCTCTCCTCCCCGTGGGCCAGGCCTCCATGGCTCTCGCCAGACTCTCGCTCCTCTGCTCCCAAGTCCAGCCTCTCTCCTCCTCCCGCGGCTTGACCCAGTCGAGGTTGATATCCTTTAGAGCCCTCTCTGGCGTTGGCTCCTGGACACGCTGCTTGGTCCAGTTATGGTGGGATCTTCTGTCACGCTCGTCGGAGGAAGTGGACCAATGCGCAGCGTGATGAGTGAACATACTTATTTATTTCACCACACGAAACAAAACAACAAAACGATAACGTGACGTCCTTGGTTACAAACACTAACCATACACGGAACAAGATCCCACAACACACTGTGGAAAACAGGCTGCCTAAGTATGGTTCCCAATCAGAGACAACAAGCAACAGCTGATACACGTTGCCTCTGATTGAGAACCACACCGGCCAACATCGAAACAAATGAACTAGAATATCACCCTAGCACACAAAACACATAGAAACCACACACCCTGGCTCAACATAACAGAGTCCCAGAGCCAGGGCGTGACAGGCCTATTATACAGTTGAAGTCGGAAGTTTTCATACACTTACAAAAGCTGAAATAAATCAAAAGCTGAAATAAATAATTCTCTCTACAATTATTCTGACATTTCACATTCTTAAAATAAAGTGGTGATCCTAACTGACCTAAGACAGGGAATATTTACTAGGATTAAATGTCAGGAATTGTGAAAAACTGAGTTTAAATGTATTTGGCTAAGGTGTATGTAAACTTCCGACTTCAACTGTATAATAAAACGAAAATGAAAGAAACGTTTAAGAGATCTGATTTCTAGTTTATAAATACTTTGCTACAATGACAGACTTAGTTATCTACCCACCACATTCATTTCTTTTAGCATGTGCACGTAGCATGCTTTTGGGATACGTGTCTTTTCAGATTCCACAATTATTCTTTAGTTGTGGACACTAAATCACCACACTCCCTCTATTGCTCTTGGTCTTCATCTTTGTAAGTCACCTTGATTTAGCACCTGTGTGTTTTATCAGTTTCTTTATGAAAATATTTAGTGAACTCCATGACAGTAGCTAAAGCAAGGGGCTCATGGTTAGGAGGCTCATGGTTCTCACCCCCTTCCATAGACTTACACAGTAATCATGACAACTTCCGGAGGATGTCCTCCAACCTATCAGAGCTGTCCACCCCATCAAATGATCAGAGAATAACTCTAGTACTGAAAGCATAAGCTACAGCTAGCTAGCACTGCAGTGCATAAAATGTGGTGAGTAGTTGACTCAAAGAGAGATTGTTGGACAGTTTTGAACTCACGGACCTGGCAAGCAGGGCATTATTCAGAGAGGCATCAAAGAGACCAAAGATAACCCTGAAGGAGCTGCAAAGCTCCACAGTGGAGATTGGTGTATCTGTCCATAGGGCCACTTTAAGCTGTACACTCCACAGAGCTGGGCTTTACGGAAGAGTGGGCAGAAAAAAGCCATTGCTTAAAGAAAAAAATAAACAAACACGTTTGGTGTTCGCCAAAAGGCATGTGGGAGACTCCCCAAACATATGGAAGAAGGTACTCTGGTCAGATGAGACTAAAATTGAGCTTTTTGGCCATCAAGGAAAACGCTATGTTTAAGAATCTGTGGTATGACTTAAAGATTGCTGTCCACCAGCGGAACCCATCCAACTTGAAGGAGCTGGAGCAGTTTTGCCTTGAAGAATGGGCAAAAATCCCAGTTGCTAGATGTGCCAAGCTTATAGAGACATACCCCAAGAGGGGGGTGAATAGTTATGCACGCTCAAGTTGTCATTTCTTTGGTATTATTTCTTGTTTGCTTCACAATAAAAAATCTTCAAAGTGGTAGGCATGTTGTGTAAATCAAATGATACAACCCCCCCAAAATCCACTTTAATTCCAGGTTTTAAGGCAACAAAATAGGAAAAATACCAAGGGGGGTGAATACTTTCGCAAGCCACTGTACATGAGACTGACACAAGGCCAAAGTGACTTGTGGGGAAAAGTATCATTAGTGTAAGTAAGTAAACACCACTAGTCATACAGTTTCCCTCATCTATATATTACATATTGGTTAAGCAGAAACAATTATATATTGAAAGGTCATTTTGTGATGTTAGTGAGATTCAATTACTGGTTGAAATCTTTGATTTCAAAGCTACTTTACCCTTTAGGGCCACAGTTAATCTAAAGACCCGTAGAGACCTGAGACTTCAGGCCAAAAGCCTTCGCTGTAAAAATGGCTTCCATAATACATCAGATCCTTTGACAGGAACAATTAGGACAAGAGAAACTGAGACAGTGAAAGAGAGAGTGAATCGCACCGCTGGCTTCTTGGTAAATCACTACTGTCATTAGTGTAAGTTGTAAACAGAATACCAGTTATTCAGTTTCACTCTCTCTATGTTGTGACACAGAAACATGATGTATTGAAAAAGTAATTCCGTAATGCATTTCAGGTTAGTGAGATTCAATCACTGGCGTAATTCTTTAATTTCAAAAGCTACTTTGCCCCTTAGGGCCACAGTAAATCTGGTCTAAAGACCCTGAGAGATCTGAGACTGTAAAAATGGCTTCCGTAATACATCAGGTCCTTTGACAGGAACAATTAACTGAACAAATTAATGATGAAAAGAACAATTAGGACAAGAGAAACTGAGACAGTGAAAGAGACAGTGAAAGAGACAGTGAAAGAGACAGTGAATGAGACAGTGAAAGAGACAGTGAATGAGGCAGTGAAAGAGACAGTGAAATAGACAGTGAAAGAGAGTGAAAGAGACAGTGAAAGAGACAGTGAAAGAGACAGTGAAAGAGACAGTAAAAGAGACAGTGAAAGAGACAGTGAAAGAGACAGTGAATGAGACAGTGAAAGAGACAGTGAAAGAGACAGTGAAAGAGACAGTGAATGAGACAGTGAAAGAGACAGTGAAAGAGACAGTGAAAGAGACAGTGAAAGAGACAGTGAATGAGACAGTGAAAGAGACAGTGAAAGAGAGTGAAAGAGACAGTGAAAGAGACAGTGAATGAGACAGTGAATGAGACAGTGAAAGAGACAGTGAAAGAGACAGTGAAAGAGACAGTGAAAGAGACAGTGAAAGAGACAGTGAATGAGACAGTGAAATAGACAGTGAAAGAGACAGTGAAAGAGACAGTGAAAGAGACAGTGAAAGAGACAGTAAAAGAGACAGTGAAAGAGACAGTGAAAGAGAGAGTGAATGGCACCACTGGCTGCTATGTAAATCAGAACATGTACCTTCATCAGGGTCTCTTCATTAGGTGTAATTAGCTGTAGTAATTAACCTAGAGATAGCAGACACACTCCCTCTTGTTAGTGATATAATCAGGTGTGTGCGTGCTTGTGTGTGTGTGTGTGTGTCTACTGATTATTGTCAGTCATGCCTGCAATTTATTTTGTTCACCTGCTGTAAAATTATACTTGCCAGCTATCTGTAAACCCATAGCTTTGGTGAAGTATTTTATGAGGGTCTTATTTCCAAAGTTGTGCCCCTTTTAAATTCAATTATTATTCTTCTAGCAACAAGTCGATCATTATTCTAATAATATATTTCACATCGCCAGAGCATGCACCTTTAAATGGGCAGCTTTATACACGGTTGAAACATGGTTAACAAGTCACAAACTGGCGTGTGCGCAACAATCACTTGACTTTGGTGCCTTATGCTGTAAAATGCTACTTGCCAGCTATCTGTAAACCCACAGCTTTGGTGAAGTATTTTAATGAGGGTCTTATTTCCTTAAAATACAGAGATAATGTTATTTAGTCTATTATTCTGCTTTGACATTGTCTTGGTTTAACGCTTTTATACAGGTGACGCCACATTACTACTCTCTGCTTGAGCATATCAATATTGTCACATATAAAGACATCTGCACTGGATGATGGGGATGATAGATCTTTGTCCATGACTGTGCTCATTTCACCTGTCATCTTTTAAAATAGACTATCCTAGTCTTATATCAAAATGTTAACTACATTCTTGAAAGGTGCTGTGAATTCAAAAACGCCCAGTTGACATTCTGGAGAGCACCTCGGACAGAGCGATGTCTGAAGTGAAGTCTCTTTTCTCTTAGAGAACGGATCAGAAACCATCTTTGCTGGTCCGGCCTGACATTTCAACAGCGCCGCAAATTGCTCTGGGTTCAAGGGTCTCCACCGGCGTAGTACAGAGGGGAGGCGTCTGGCAGAGGGACTGGCTAAGGGTTAACAGGGTCACTGAGAATAATGAGACAAGGGAGAAAGAGGGAGAAAGGAAGAAGGAGAGAGAGAGAGAGAGATAGAGAGACGAAGGAGAGAAAGAGAGAGAGGTAGAAGGAGACCAGGGAAGGACTGGGGTACAAAGCTAAGGGGTATGGGGTCACCGAGAATAATGAGACTGGGGAAAAGAGAGGGAGAGATGGGACGGTGGTAGAGAAGGGGGGGGGGGGGGGGGGGGGGGCAACAGGAAGGAGCAATAGTTTAAGTGGATGACAACTCAGGTGTTTTCCCTCCTTTTTAGTTTCCCTTCTTCTCCAGCCCTCCTTTATAACCTCTCACTTTCTACCTCGTCTGTCCCGTAATACTCTCTCTCTCTCTCTCTCTCGCTCTCTCGCTCTCTCTCTCTCGCTCTCGCTCGCTCGCTCTCTCTCTCTCTCTCTCTCTCTCTCTCTCTCTCTCTCTCTCTCTCTCTCTCTCTCTCTCTCTCTATCTCTCTCTCTTTCTCCCTCCCCCTCCTTCCCTCTCTCTCTCCCCCTCCCTCTCTTCATTTCGTCTCTTAATTGGAAGCTGTGCGAACACTTAGATGGAGGTAAAAAAAAAAAAAATTGCCCTGGTCCACAGGTGTCTGCCCGGCAACAGAGAGCTGAATTGAATAAACCCCTCGCTGATAGAATTTAGCCTGTAGTGTGACAGCTGAACCAGCCAGGAGGAAATAAAGAAATCTCACAAAATAATATTTAACAACTGACATATAGGGGATTTAACATCTAAGAGTTAGCAAACATCATATAGGGGATTTAATGTCTAAGAGTTAGCAAACGACATATAGGGGATTTAACATCTAAGAGTTAACAAACATCATATAGGGGATTTAACATCTAAGACTTAACAAACGACATATAGGGGATTTAACATCTAAGAGTTAGCAAACGACATATAGGGGATTTAACATCTAAGAGTTAGCAATCGACATATAGGGGATTTAACATCTAAGAGTTAGCAATCGACATATAGGGGATTTAACACCTAAGAGTTAGCAAACGACATATAGGGGATTTAACATCTAAGAGTTAACAAACGACATATAGGGGATTTAACATCTAAGAGTTAGCAATCAACATATAGGGGATTTAACATCTAAGAGTTAGCAATCGACATATAGGTGATTTAACACCTAAGAGTTAACAAACGACATATAGGGGATTTAACATCTAAGAGTTAACAAACATCATATAGGGGATTTAACATCTAAGAGTTAGCAATCGACATAGAGGGGATTTAATATCTAAGAGTTAGCAATCGACATATAGGTGATTTAACACCTAAGAGTTAACAAACATCATATAGGGGATTTAACACCTAAGAGTTAACAAACATCATATAGGGGATTTAACACCTAAGAGTTAACAAACATCATATAGGGGATTTAACACCTAAGAGTTAACAAACGACATATAGGGGATTTAACATCTAAGAGTTAACACAGCTCTCAGGAACCAGGTATGAGTCAGGAGCAGAGCCACAGCGAGAAGACGGTTTAACTACTAATCTAAGACTAGTGTTCAGAAGCACCGCACAGGTTTACAATCATGTGTAGCTCAGTTGGTAGGGCATGGCGCTTGCAAAGCCAGGGTTGTGGATTCAATTCCCACGGGTGTTCATACACCATGGGGGAATGAAGCAGGTGTACAATATGAACTTATAAGTGATAGGGCCCTGTGTTTACTATGGAGATAGGGCCCTGTGTTTACTATGGAGATAGGGTCCTGTGTTTACTGTGGAGATAGGGCCCTGTGTTTACTGTGGAGATAGGGCCCTGTGTTTACTATGGAGATAGGGTCCTGTGTTTACTGTGGAGATAGGGCCCTGTGTTTACTATGGAGATAGGGTCCTGTGTTTACTATGGAGATAGGGTCCTGTGTTTACTATGGAGATAGGGTCCTGTGTTTACTGTGGAGATAGGGCCCTGTGTTTACTGTGGAGATAGGGCCCTGTGTTTACTATGGAGATAGGGCCCTGTGTTTACTGTGGAGATAGGGCCCTGTGTTTACTATGGAGATAGGGTCCTGTGTTTACTATGGAGATAGGGCCCTGTGTTTACTGTGGAGATAGGGCCCTGTGTTTACTATGGAGATAGAGCCCTGTGTTTACTATGGAGATAGGGCCCTGTGTTTACTATGGAGATAGGGTCCTGTGTTTACTATGGAGATAGGGCCCTGTGTTTACTGTGGAGATAGGGTCCTGTGTTTACTGTGGAGATAGGGTCCTGTGTTTACTATGGAGATAGGGTCCTGTGTTTACTGTGGAGATAGGGTCCTGTGTTTACTATGGAGATAGGGTCCTGTGTTTACTATGGAGATAGGGCCCTGTGTTTACTGTGGAGATTTAGCCCTGTGTTTACTATGGAGATAGGGTCCTGTGTTTACTATGGAGATAGGGTCCTGTGTTTACTGTGGAGATAGGGTCCTGTGTTTACTATGGAGATAGGGTCCTGTGTTTACTGTGGAGATAGGGTCCTGTGTTTACTATGGAGATAGGGCCCTGTATTTACTATGGAGATAGAGCCCTGTGTTTACTATGGAGATAGGGCCGGGATGCTTCCTCTATGTAATTAAAGTCTACTGAAGATCAATAACCCCAGGACGCAACAACAACGCAATGCCATGTCATCAACTAGAGATACACATGCACATTACTCTATCTCAGAAGCCACTTTCTGTAATCATTACTTATGGATGGTAACAGGTAATTGTGCCATGATTGAAGGCTTTTTAGAGGGAATTATATCTGATGATTGGATTTAATTGTTTTTATGTCTCTTTTGAGTTATTGGGTTTGACAACAAAAGTCAGCTGCAGACAGTATCAGGAGACCAGAAAAAAATAAATCCACACAACTAATACTAAACAACTCACAAACACATAACCTGTGAGTTTATAATCAGAGATTGTATGTCTGTAAAGTTGTGTGAATGAATTGTAAGCACGTCGGGCACAATCAAGGCTGACAGGGTTTGTAGGGGAATATCCCAGGTCCTTCTCAGGCTTCTTCTCCTTGCTGATTACACTCCTGTGAGAGGGTCACAGTCCACTGTCATGTGGTGCTGATCTCTGACATTCTGGTTCCGTTAGCTGTCCATGGTGCTGATAACTGACATTCTGGTTCCGTTAGCTGTCCATGGTGCTGATAACTGACATTCTGGTTCCGTTAGCTGTCCATGGTGCTGATTTCTGACATTCTGGTTCCGTTAGCTGTCCATGGTGCTGATTTCTGACATTCTGGTTCCGTTAGCTGTCCATGGTGCTGATAACTGACATTCTGGTTCCGTTAGCTGTCCATGGTGCTGATAACTGACATTACATCTTGTTTGTTTGCAGTTATTCCAACTCTGTAGTGTTGTTTGTGAACCCATGGATGTCACGCTGACTCAGAAAGCATTTGTGGATACAAGAGGAAGAAAGTGATAGAGCAGGGATGAAATGGTTCATCATTCTCTGTTTCACACTTTCACACTGACTCTCTCTCTCTCCTCTCTCTCTCTCTCTCTCTCTCTCTCAATTTTTCAATTTCAATTTAAGGGCATTATTGGCATGGGAAACGTATGTTAACATTACCACAGCAAGTGAAGTAGATAGTAAACAAAAGTGAAAGAAACAATAAATATTAACAGTAAACATTACACTCAGAAGTTTCAAAAGAATAAAGACATTTCAAATGTCATGTTATGTATATATACAGTGTTGTAACAATGTGCAAATAGTTAAAGTACAAATGGGAAAATAAATAAACATAAATATGGGTTGTATTTACAATGGTGTTTGTTCTTCACTGGTTGCCCTTTTCTTGTGGCAACAGGTCACAAATATTGCTGCTGTGATGGCACACTGTGGTTTTTCACCCAGTAGATAAGGGAGTTTATCACAATTGGGTTTGTTTTCGAATTCTTTGTGGATCGCTGTAATCTGAGGGAAATATGTGTCTCTAATATGGTCATACATTTGGCAGAAAGTTAGGAAGTGCAGCTCAGTTTCCACCTCATTTTGTGGGCAGTGTGCACATAGCCTGTCTTCTCTTGAGAGCCAGGTCTGCCTTGCTATGCTCACTGAGTCTGTACATAGTCAAAGCTTTCCTTAAGTTTGGGTCAGTCACAGTGGTCAGGTATTCTGCCACTGTGTACTCTCTGTTTAGGGCCAAATAGCATTCTAGTTTGCTCTGTTTTTTTGTTTGTTCTTTCCAATGTGTCAAGTAATTCTCTTTTTGTTTTCTCATGATTTGGTTGGGTCTAATTGTGTTGCTGTCCTGGGGCTCTGTGGGGTCTGTTTGTGTTTGTGAACAGAGCCCCAGGACAAGCTTACTTAGGGGACTCTTCTCCAAGTTCATCTCTCTGTAGGTGACGGCTTTGTTATGGAAGGTTTGGGAATCGTTTCCTTTTAAGTGGTTATAGAATTTAACGGCTCTTTTCTGGATTTTGATAATTAGCGGGTATTAGCCTAATTCTGCTCTGCATGCATTATTTGATGTTTTACGTTGTACACGGAGGATGTTTTTGCAGAATTCTGCATGCAGAGTCTCAATTTGGTGTTTGTCCCATTTTGTGAATTCTTGGTGCAGGAATACAGGTGCAGGAATAATTAGCCAATTAACTTTGTACAGAAAATAACAAAAGGGATGTTGACATAAAGACTTGACTATATCAAAGATATTCTCAGTATAAACTATTCAAACAACAACTCATTGCCTATAACAAAACTCAGGCATGGCTCTACTCTAGCCAACCGATTACATACCTAGCCTGCTCTCCCACCAGGCAAAGGCCAACTGACCACCTAAGTACTCTTTCCAGGAACCCTTTAGCTAGGAATGTTCCATCATGATAGCCCACAATACATTTCTACCATAAATGCATAATTTCACATGGACATCCCATAACATCATAAACACCGGTTTACATAAACCCACACTTCAATAACTTGTGCCTTAACTTCAAGTCGATTGTTATTCTAATAATATATTTCACATTGCTAGAGCATGTACCTTTAAATGGGCAGCTTGATACATGGTAGAAACATGGTTAACAAGTTACAATACTGGCGGGCGCAACAATCACTTGACTTTGGTGCCTTATGTCAAAGCATTGTTGGCAAACGGAATGCGCAACGGTGACGGGGTGTGGATTTCAGGTGACAATACAAGTTGAAACCTATTGTCCTAACACCTCCTTGTAGTCTATCGCTGACTTCTTGCAGTGATGTGGTTTACTGTTATACGTCTTCCAGTGTGTCTGTTTGGGCCTAAACCTCATCTCTCCATCCACCCTAACTGTGATTATACTGAATGCAGCCACAGAGGCTCACCCAGGCCTGAGATACCATCACTCACAAGGACACAATCTCCCTCTTCAAATAACGCTCCTCTTTTATGATGTCGCGCTACCTCTTTTACATTTTTGATAACCTACCCCATTATATATTTCACAGAGAACATTTCATTTTATTAAGCCATTCGTCAACCAACCGACGGCAGGAGTGAGGCTGGAGAGGGGAATCATGTATTTTTAATCCAACAAATTGAGCCTGTTTCACATGAACCTCCTCTTCCTTCCCTTGTCCCTGTGACTGAAGCGCCGTCTTTCCCCGCTGTAGTGTTATTACGTCCATTCGTTTTACCTCGCCCCGGGTTTGAGACCTAAGGCGCAAACTCCGCCCACCTGGTGCACCGAGGAAGATCAAACAAATGCACACATTCCTTTTCCAGGTTGGTGCTTGGATCTGATTGGTCCTTTTGCAGCAGCCGTAGAGGGTTCAGAATGGTTAAGTATCTTTGCATAGCTTCACCATTCCTATAATGAATCTACAGGGTTTTAATAATCTTGGCCTTTTCACACTGCATCAACCGTCGTTTCTGGAACCGTGCTGGAAACGATTCGCTCCCGTACCCCTTCTCCTTGGGCCCTCTGTCTCTAAACCTGCATTGACTCACTGTGGCCGTAGCTAGACATGCATTGACTCACTGTGGCTGTAGCTAAACCTGCATTGACTCACTGTGGCCGTAGCTAAAACTGCATTGACTCACTGTGGCCGTAGCTAAACCTGCATTGACTCACTGTGGCCGTAGTTAAACCTGTATTGACTCACTGTGGCTGTAGCTAAACCTGCATTGACTCACTGTGGCCGTAGTAGCTAACAGGGTGTAGTAACATCAGTCAGTGGTGTGTTTTCTGTTCTCTTTAGATAAACAGAGAGCTCTGGTGGAGTTGAACAAACCAGTCTGGCAGCAGTGGTACAGTCCAAAGACTAAACCTCCTGAATGGTACCCTATCCCCTTTATAGCGCAATAGTTTTGACCCTATGGGGCACACTGACACCAATGGGCCCTAGCCTGAACATCTGCTCTGTTTCTACTGAGAACTGTCTAACTGGTGTTGTCTGTGTCCCAGATCTGTCTCTAGTTGCCTGGTCCCAGATATGTCTCTAGTAGCCTGGTCCCAGATCTGTCTCTAGTAGCCTGGTCCCAGATCTGTCTCTAGTTGCCTGGTCCCAGATCTGTCTCTAGTAGCCTGGTCCCAGATCTGTCTCTAGTTGCCTGGTCCCAGATCTGTCTCTAGTAGCCTGGTCCCAGATCTGTCTCTAGTAGCCTGGTCCCAGATCTGTCTCTAGTAGCCTGGTCCCAGATCTGTCTCTAGTAGCCTGGTCCCAGATCTGTCTCTAGTAGCCTGGTCCCAGATCTGTCTCTAGTAGCCTGGTCCCAGATCTGTCTCTAGTTGCCTGGTCCCAGATCTGTCTCTAGTTGCCTGGTCCCAGATCTGTCTCTAGTTGCCTGGTCCCAGATCTGTCTCTAGTTGCCTGGTCCCAGATCTGTCTCTAGTAGCCTGGTCCCAGATCTGTCTCTAGTTGCCTGGTCCCAGATCTGTCTCTAGTTGCCTGGTCCCATGTCTGTCTCTAGTTGCCTGGTCCCAGATCTGTCTCTAGTAGCCTGGTCCCAGATCTGTCTCTAGTTGCCTGGTCCCAGATCTGTCTCTAGTTGCCTGGTCCCAGATCTGTCTCTAGTTGCCTGGTCCCAGATCTGTCTCTAGTTGCCTGGTCCCAGATCTGTCTCTAGTTGCCTGGTCCCAGATCTGTCTGGATGGCCCAAACAGACTTTCTCTCAGGCTGTGTCTCTGTTTGTCTAGTTGTTGCACATCGTTTCCGTTCATTGCTCAAGCCGGGCTTGTGGCATTCTCTTACCTAATACCAAAGTTGCAGGGTCTGGATTCACAAAACATTTCTTAAGGTTTTCAAAATCCAGACTCAATGCATGGCTCACCTAGTCTCAACCTGCTTCCAAACAGCAGTACAGGGGAAGGGGGGGGGGGGATAATGCACCAAATGTAAATATTGAACAGCCATGCATGTCCCCATCTGTAGCCTATTGGCTGTCTTGACTGAGTCTGCTTCTGGCACCAATAACATCCCTTCTCCTTCTATAGCAGCTCCTTTATTGGTCACTTAGCAGGATGTTACAGTTTAGCACCAGCTCTATGTCTAACTATCTATACCTTTCAGTGCCAATACGACTGTGATGACAATTTGTAAGTCGCTCTGGATAAGAGCGTCTGCTAAATGACGAAAATGTAAATGTAAATGTACCAACAGATGTCGTCCCGAAGACTTGGCCATTTGAACTTGTTTATGCCATGGCATTGCATACACTTAACTTTCACACTGTGCCCTTCTGCATCCATGATGATACCTGGGTATGCTTCATTGTCATAATTAATGACGCACCACTCTCCAATGTGCTTTACCTCAATCATTTCTGGTCTCCTAGGATTATCTGGTGTCTTTCCACATGCTGGGGACTTGTCAGATGAAACAGGAACATTAGCTAGAGTGACCTCTTGAAGGTTAAAGCAGGGGCAGTCCAAAACACCTTCCTCCCTTTTACACAGACATGAAATGTCTCTGTATTTCATTTGGCCGGGTGTCAGACTGATAGCTTGGTGGATTCTCATAGTGCCTTTTATGGCAGCTATTGCAGGTACCTCAGGCTTTGATTCAATATCCCTCTCTGGGATGAAGAACAGCTCGACAGATGTGTCCAGGCTTTTCAGCTTGTTATACAAGCTCTGGGCATCAGGAATGTCTCCTCCATGGGCTACAATCCGGTCTGCTGACCTCTTGAGGGCCCCACCCACAGGGCCCCACCCACACCGTCTGGTGCCCCCTTCCCATGATTAGCCTCAAAGAAAGTCCACGTTATTTCTTTGAAGCCATACTTGTAGGGTTCCGTTGAGAGGTAGAAGAAATTTCCCTTTTGTCGATACTGCGTTGCAGGCCCATCGCTGAAAAAATGAAGTGTGCTGACTTGAGGGTGTCGTTCTCTCACTACCTTCAGAACTGGATCAAGGTGGGCCCAGATGGCCACAGGGTCGTGTCTTCTGGAGGGTGATATGGAGCAGAAGGTGTGTGGCGCTTGTTCACCAGTGGTGTAGAGCACTCCAGTGTGCAGACTGGCCTGCTTGTGTGAGCCTCCAAAATGCACAGATTGTATTTCTTCGCTGTACTTACATGAGTAATTTTCGCTAAAATCTATATGCAAGAGGGACTCATTGTGCTTCAGACTCCTCCTGAGCTCCCTGTAGGCATCAAACTGCCATTTAATGTTGAAGACATGGCTCCTAAAATGGAGAAGCCTCTCCTGGAAATCTGTGTTAAGCCAATGATCTAACCTGGAGGGCCCTGGCTCATGCTGATTTTCAGGAGTTTCAGCAGGGGAGTTGGGTGGTGTCTCTGACTGTAGCAAAGCACTGGCCCTGTTTCTGGCTCTGGCTTGACTTTTTGCCTCTCTCCATTTCTTTCTTTTTGCCCTCTTCTCTCTCTCACTGAGCTCATTGACACCCTTCTTCTTTCCAGTCTCTCTGTCTTTTTTCCATTTGACCCTTTCTTTCTCAAGGTACTTTCTTCTTCTGTCTGGGTCAGCATCACGACGTTCCCGATATCTCCTTGCTATCTCAGCTCTTTTTGATCTCATTCCTTGAAAAAGACGATTCAAAATGTTCCCTTACACACTTTAATTGGCAGTCCCGGTAAACTAGGCTTGCATTATCAAACTAGGTTTGCTGATACCGATATCGCCAAAAGAATTGTCCATATTGTCCATTCTTACTATGTATAGCATGTACTGTTATAAAATGTGTGTAATAGCTGTTGTAATATGTGTAACATTATCAGTATGTGGCCTAAACTATGCACATGTCCTTCCTGTCATGAACCATGTCCACCCTGTCATGGAAGGCTTGCTGACAGGGTGGACAATGACAGGGTGGACATTTTTGGCTAATGTTAGCATTTAATGAGCACATGGTGGACCTTCACTTAGCAACATACTACAGTTAGCAAGCTGACTGTGTACAAATATATTTCAAAGTTCTGATAGGTTTTTCTATCAATTGATATTTCACTATGACAGAGTGGACATGTTAAGCTTGACAACATCCAACTACACACATAATATGATGAAAATTATGAAACATAAGTGTAAATACTTACTCTGCAACTAGACACTGCTTCAGCCTTCATTGAAGAAAGACAAAATGCTTGTAGTGATGTCACTGAAAACATCAGTGGGTTTCTTAAAGGGGCAGTTACCCCATAATGACAGGGTGGACAGCAATTTCAGGGACACATGCAAAATGTTCAATATGATTATGAAAATACAATATACATGATCAAAATTACTTGTTTTATCAAATAACTTATTGTGGACAGTAAAACAATGTACATTTTTTTGGATTTAGTATCATTTAACCACTTATTACACACACTGTAGTTAGCAGAGCAGTGTGTGGGACATGCCAAAATCACGTACATCCAATGAAAAAAAATTAATAAAATGAAGGAAACACTTTTTTAGAGACTTATCATTCTATTGATATGTGTACAAATGTTTGGCCACTTATAATAAGACCTCAGACTTTCATTATTCTGCTACATTTTCATGATGACTGAGTGAGTCTGATGAGGACACCAAAGGCACCTCATAGTAATATTGACTCTTAAGTTACAAGCATTAACAAACATTCAATGGTATTAGTCCAAGCATATAGATCCCAAGATTAACTGACAACACAAAGCATGAACAAAGAGTTGCTTACTAGGCCAGAAGTTTAGGAAATGAGAATTGATCGTACAACCTTTCTCCATGGACTGGATACAGGATAAGAGAGATCATACAATCTTCCTCCATGGACTGGATACAGGATAAGAGAGATCATACAACCTTCCTCCATAGACTGGATACAGGATAAGAGAGATCATACAACCTTCCTTCATAGACTGGATACAGGATAAGAGAGAGATCAAAGGCATTTCATTCCATTTATAGCATCTGAAGGTGTGACCTTTCAACCCAAGACCAACCCCCCGTTGACCAATCAAACGATACCAAGTTTACAGTGTAGCCTGACCACCAAGGCCCAATCTCCACGGGGTGTCACAGCATTTAAATGTTTGTGTGGGGGATGAGACCAGTGTAAATCAGACATAATTCCTGAGCGGACCATACAACCTTTTTGCATATAGTAATTCAGAGTTCACCCTGTGCAGATACAAGTAACCACACAGATCATACATCCATGTAGATAGCACCAGCTTTATCCTCAGTGAACACATTTCAGATAGATTCCAGACATGGATAATATGGTATTATTCTATCACATTCAAATAGTCAGTCCTCTGAATACTGTAACAGGGAGAAACATGTTGGCCTCTCAGAGAGGGGAAGGGCTGACTAGTCCTTTGGCATTTTCCTCTGCCTTCTAACTCCAGGTGTCAGAGAGCACATGAATTAGGGCCAAGCCTGCACAATCCTGCAATTCTGTCACTGATACTCAAGGACACTCGTATTGAGTGAGTAGTGATTGACAGGTCTGTAAATAACAGAACCAGGATATCAAACTCAACTGAATCAGGCTGCTTTGACATCAGCAGGCGTGAAACAGAAAATACCAGTCAGTTTAGATTCCCGACCGTTCTGTTGGACTACTGCAGATTGAAGTGGACAGAACAAGTCAAGATGGATGAGCGCTGACTGAGATGCTGTCCTCCTGTATGGTGTACATTTTAGGACACACTCAGCCTCACGTCTCACCCCTTCTTGAGTCAATTGTCAAAAACATACTAAATACATGCAATCACTGTACTGTAAGTCATGTAGGATACGTGTCTGCTAAGTGGTACACATGACGATTGACTCAAGGAGGGGTAAAGCGTGGGGGCTGAGGATGTCCTAAAATGGGCACTGTCCACATTTGGGGCTGCGGCACTGCAGCTGCTGCCACCTGCAGGCCATGGCCCACTGGGCTGATTCTGCAGCATGATCTGCTGTGTGATGGATGGGGCTGACGCTCTGCAGTCAGGACCACCCAAACAGACTGACACAGGCAGGCCACTGCAATGAGAAGGTACTATGGTAGCTCAGCTCTAAAGGGTTATCTCAAATGGCACCCTATTCCCTACAGTATACTATATAGTGCACTACTTTTCACCATATAGAGTGCACTACTTTTCACCATATATAGTGCACTACTTTTCACTCATACTGAGGAATAGAATGAGAAGGAGAGGGGGAGAGAGACAGACAGAAACAGGGGGATTGACACACAGAAACAGGGGGGATTGACAGACAGAAACAGGGGGAATTGACAGACAGAAACAGGGGGGATTGACAGACAGAAACAGGGGGGATTGACAGACAGAAACAGGGGGGATTGACAGACAGAAACAGTGGGGGTTGACAGACAGAAACAGGGGGGATTGACAGACAGAAACAGGGGGGATTGACAGACAGAAACAGGGGGGATTGACAGACAGAAACAGGGGAGAGAGACAGACAGAAACAGGGGGGATTGACAGACAGAAACAGGGGGGATTGACAGACAGAAACAGGGGGGATTGACAGACAGAAACAGGGGGGGTTGACAGACAGAAACAGGGGGGGTTGACAGACAGAAACAGGGGGGATTTGACAGACAGAAACAGGGGGGGATTGACAGACAGAAACAGGGGGGATTGACAGACAGAAACAGGGGGGGTTGACAGATAGAAACAGGGAATTTGACAGACAGAAATGTGGGATTTGACAGACAGAAACAGGGGGGATTTGACAGACAGAAACAGGGGGGATTTGACAGACAGAAACAGGGGGGATTTGACAGACAGAAACAGGGGGGATTGACAGACAGAAACAGGGGGGATTGACAGACAGAAACAGGGGGGATTGACAGACAGAAACAGGGGGGATTTGACAGACAGAAACAGGGGGGGTTGACAGACAGAAACGTGGGATTTGACAGACAGAAACAGGGGAGGTTGACAGACAGAAACAGGGGGGATGACAGACAGAAACAGGGGGGATTGACAGACAGAAACAGGGGGGATTGACAGACAGAAACAGGGGGGGTTGACAGACAGAAACAGGGGGGATTGACAGACAGAAACAGGGGGGATTGACAGACAGAAACAGGGGGGGTTGACAGACAGAAACAGGGGGGATTGACAGACAGAAACAGGGGGGATTTGACAGACAGAAACAGGGGGGATGACAGACAGAAACAGGGGGGATTACAGACAGAAACAGGGGGGATTGACAGACAGAAACAGGGGGGATTGACAGACAGAAACAGGGGGGATTGACAGACAGAAACAGGGGGGATTGACAGACAGAAACAGGGGGGGTTGACAGACAGAAACAGGGGGGATTTGACAGACAGAAACAGGGGGGATTGACAGACAGAAACAGGGGGGATTGACAGACAGAAACAGGGGGGGTTGACAGACAGAAACAGGGAATTTGACAGACAGAAATGTGGGATTTGACAGACAGAAACAGGGGGGATTTGACAGACAGAAACAGGGGGGATTGACAGACAGAAACAGGGGCGATTGACAGACAGAAACAGGGGGGATTGACAGACAGAAACAGGGGGGATTTGACAGACAGAAACAGGGGGGGTTGACAGACAGAAACGTGGGATTTGACAGACAGAAACAGGGGAGGTTGACAGACAGAAACAGGGGGGATTGACAGACAGAAACAGGGGGATTGACAGAGCAAAATAGTGTTACACAGAAAATGAGAAAGAGGGGTAGAAAACAAGGAAGATAGAGAGAAAGCTGCCATGGCAACCTTCTAAAAATGTTAAAGCAGCGGTTAATTAACACCTAGAATGCTTACATAACTTTACGTAAAGGTGACATGACACCTGGATGGCTGCTAGCTATTGTAGTTCACACCTGCATGTATTTGTGGACTAGGGTCCACAGGGAGGAAGGCTCTGTCTAAGAAGGGAAACAAACACAGTTTCAGATACGTTCAGACATACATGAACTACAGAGACTATAGTAAAGGGAAGAGTATAATAGTATAAATATATAGTTTAGTAAAGGGAATACCTAGAGACCTGTGGCTGCCTGCCTGCCTGTGGTGGTAATTAACCGGGGAAAAACCTTGATATTTGTTCCATGAGCGATGAACAGTGTGGAGATAAAGTGCCTTTGGAAAGTATTCAGACCCCTTGACGTTTTCCACATTTTGTTACGTTACAGCCTTATTCTAAAATGGATTTAAAAAAAAGAAATTCTCAGAAATCTACACACAATACCCCACAATGACAAAGTGAAAACAGGTTTTTAGAAATTTTAGCAAATGTATACAAAATTAAAAACAGAAATACCTTATTTACATAATTATTCAGACCCTTTGCTATGAGACTTGAAATTGAGCTCAGGTGCATCCTGTTTCCATTGATCAGCCTTGAGATGTTTATACTTGATTGGAGTCCACCTGTTGTAAATTCAATTGATTGGACATGATTTGGAAAGGCACACACCTGTCTATACAGTGGGGAAAAAAAGTATTTAGTCAGCCACCAATTGTGCAAGTTCTCCCACTTAAAAAGATGAGAGAGGCCTGCAATTTTCATCATAGGTACACGTCAACTATGACAGACAAAATGAGATTTTTTTTTCCAGAAAATCACATTGTAGGATTTTTAATGAATTTATTTGCAAATTATGGTGGAAAATAAGTATTTGGTCAATAACAAAAGTTTCTCAATACTTTGTTATATACCCTTTGTTGGCAATGACACAGGTCAAACGTTTTCTGTAAGTCTTCACAAGGTTTTCACACACTGTTGCTGGTATTTTGGCCCATTCCTCCATGTAGATCTCCTCTAGAGCAGTGATGTTTTGGGGCTGTCGCTGGGCAACACAGACTTTCAACTCCCTCCAAAGATTTTCTATGGGGGAGACTGGCTAGGCCACTCCAGGACCTTGAAATGCTTCTTACGAAGCCACTCCTTCGTTGCCCGGGCGGTGTGTTTGGGATCATTGTCATGCTGAAAGACCCAGCCACGTTTCATCTTCAATGCCTTTGCTGATGGAAGGAGGTTTTCACTCAAAATCTCACGATACATGGCCCCATTCATTCTTTCCTTTACACGGATCAGTCGTCCTGGTCCCTTTGCAGAAAAACAGCCCCAAAGCATGATGTTTCCACAGTAGGTATGGTGTTCTTTGGATGCAACTCAGCATTCTTTGTCCTCCAAACACGACGAGTTGAATTTTTACCAAAAAGTTCTATTTTGGTTTCATCTGACCATATGACATTCTCCCAATCCTCTTCTGGATCATCCAAATGCACTCTAGCAAACTTCAGATGGGCCTGGACATGTACTGGCTTAAGCAGGGGGACACGTCTTGCACTGCAGGATTTGAGTCCCTGGCGGCGTAGTGTGTTACTGATGGTAGGCTTTGTTACTTTGGTCCCATCTCTCTGCAGGTCATTCACTAGGTCCCCCCGTGTGGTTCTGGGATTTTTGTTCACCGTTCTTGTGATCATTTTGACCCCACGGGGTGAGATCTTGCGTGGAGCCCCAGATCGAGGGAGATTATCAGTGGTCTTGTATGTCTTCCATTTCCTAATAATTGCTCCCACAGTTGATTTCTTCAAACCAATCTGCTTACCTATTGCAGATTCAGTCTTCCCAGCCTGGTGCAGGTCTACAATTTTGTTTCTGGTGTCCTTTGACAGCTCTTTGGTCTTGGCCATAGTGGAGTTTGGAGTGTGACTGTTTGAGGTTGTGGACAGGTGTCTTTTATACTGATAACAAGTTCAAACAGGTGCCATTAATACAGGTAACGAGTGGAGGACAGAGGAGCCTCTTAAAGAAGAAGTTACAGGTCTGTGAGAGCCAGAAATCTTGCTTGTTTGTAGGTGACCAAATACTTATTTTCCACCATAATTTGCAAATAAATTCATAAAAAATCCTACAATGTGATTTTCTGGATTTTTTTCCCTCAATTTGTCTGTCATAGTTGACGTGTACCTATGATGGAATTACAGGCCTCTCTCATCTTTTTAAGTGGGAGAACATGCACAATTGGTGGCTGACTAAATACTTTTTCCCCACACAGTATAAGGTCCCACTGTTGACAGTGCATGTCAACACAAAAACCAAACCATGAGGTCGAAGGAATTGTCTGTAGAGCTCTGAGACAGGATTGTGTCGAGGCACAGATCTGGGGAAGGGTACCAAGGTCCCAAGAACAGTAAAAGGCTCATGACTGCCCGCTTGGAGTTTGCCAAAAGGCACCTAAAGGACTCAGACCATGAGAAACAAGATTCTTTGGTCTGATGAAACCAAGATTGAACTCTTTGGCCTGAATTCCAAGTGTCACGTCTGGAGGAAACCTGGCACCATCCCTACGGTGAAGCGTGGTGGTGGCAGCATCATGCTGTGAGGATGTTTTTCAGTGGCAGAGACTGGGAGACTAGTCAGGATCGAGGCAAAGATGAACGGAGCAAAGTACAGAGAGATCCTTGATGAAAACCTGCTCCAGAGCGCTCAGGACCTCAGACTGGGGTGAAGGTTCATCTTCCTACAGGACAACAACCCTAAGCACACAGCCAAGACAACGCAGGAGTCCTTGAGTGGTCCAGCCAGAGCCCGGACTTGAACCTGATCGAACATCTCTGGAGAGAACTGAAAATAGCTATGCAGCGACGTTCCCCATCCAACCTGACAGAGCTTGAGATGATCTGCAGGTGTGCCAAGCTTGTAGCGTCATATCTAAGAAGACCCGAGGCTGTAATCGCTGCCAAATGTGCTTCAACAAAGGACTGAGTAAAGGGTCTGAATACTTATGTAAATGTGATATTTCCTATTGTTTTATTATATAAATTTGCAAAAATGTATACAAACCTGTTTTTGCTTAGTCATTATGGGGTATTATGTGTAGATTGATGAGGGGAAAAAAACGATTTAATCAATTTTAGAGTAAGGCTGTAACTTAACAAAATGTTGAAAAAGTCAAGGGTCTGAATACTTTCCGAAGGCACTGTAATTTAGAGGGTGGAGATGATTTAATCACTGTAGTGATTTCCTCATGACCTCCATATCACAGAAACATGATAAGCGAATCAATGCAGTAAACACACCTAGCACCTGAAACCTGGCACCTGGCACCTGGCACCTGGCACCTGGCACCTGGCACCTGGCACCTGGCACCTGGCACCTGACACCTGGCACCTGGCACCTGGCACCTGTCACCTGACACCTGGCACCTGACACCTGCAACCTGCAACCTGCAACCTGGCACCTGGCACCTGGCACCTGACACCTGAAACCTGTAACCTGACACCTGGCACCTGGCACCTGGCACCTGTCACCTGACACCTGGCACCTGACACCTGCAACCTGCAACCTGGCACCGGACACCTGGCACCTGTAACCTGGCACCTGGCACCTGGCACCTGGCACCTGGCACCTGGCACCTGGCACCTGGCACCTGGCACCTGGCACCTGGCACCTGATGCCTAACACCTGACACCTGTCACCTGGCACCTGATGCCTAACACCTGACACCTGACACCTGGCACCTGGCACCTGGCACCTGATGCCTAACACCTGACACCTGACACCTGGCACCTGGCACCTGGCACCTGACACCTGACACTTGGCACCTGACACCTGGCACCTGATGCCTAACACCTGACACCTGACACCTGGCACCTGTCACCTGGCACCTGTCACCTGGCACCTGGCACCTGGGACCTGGCACCTGACACCTGACACCTGACACCTGACACTTGGCACCTGACACCTGACACCTGGCAGCTGGCACCTGACACCTGACTTGACCCTTCATTCACCTTCTCACTGCACAGCCTGCAACTTATGTCCAGACATAACAACAACAAGTAAATACATCAGGGCTGGATGAGGGCTGGGTGAAGGCAGGGTGAAGGCAGGGTGAGGCTAGGGTGAGGGCCAGGGTGAAGGCCAGGTTGAAGACAGGGTGAGGGCAGGGTGAGGCTAGGGTGAGTCCAGGGTGAGGCCAGGGTGAGTCCAGGGTGAGGGCAGGGTGAGGCTAGGGTGAGGGCAGGGTGAGGCCAGAGTGAGTCCGGGGTGAGGCCAGGGTGAGACCAGGGTGAGGGCAGGCGGAGGCCAAGTGTGAGGGCAGGGTGAGGTCAGGGTGTCACTGACAGAAACTTGTCAGACTCAACGTTATGTGACCGGAATTGACCTCAATATTTTACTTGTACAATGGGTTAAAGTTATGTTAAGTCATATCCCAGTTTACCTATTTACTTATGGCCCTGCCTACACCTAACAACTTGTTTTTTTAATTATATGAGCAAAAAAGATTCAACTTTATTTGGAACGGCAAGCCAGACCAAATTAAACGGGCCTATTTATATATTTATAGAATATGAATTCGTGGGCAGAAATGATTAAATATTAAAGCATTGGACCTCTCACTAAAGGCTTCAGTCATACAAAAACTATACTTAAATCCAAACTGGTTCTCTAGCAGATTAGTAAGAATGGCTTATGCTGTGTTCTAGAATGGTCTTTTTCCCTTTATTCAGATTACATCCTCTCACTTTCAGTTATTTGACAATGAAATCATCTCGAAAATATTGCTATTTTTAAAACAAGCTAGAGAAAGCTGGTTGTAATTTCAGTTTAATCCACCAGAAAAGACAGAACAAATATTACAACAAATATTATGGTTAAACTCAAATATACTAATTGATCAAAAGAAAACATTATTTTTTGAAGAAAAATAAAAACAACTGTATAACCTTTGTACATTTTATAATAAATAGGACTGCTGGAGTTATGTCACACATGCAGTTAACAAAAATACAGTATATGGAAATGTCTGCTTTATCTAAAATTACAACCAACTGATTGCAGCATTACCGCAAAAATGGAGGAGGCAAGTGGAAGAGGGAGAAGGTAAGGAACTTGTCTGTCGGCCCTCCATTATAGACAAAAATTGGTTAAAGAAAAATGTGATAATTAAAAAAGTTTAACAGTTTAATTTAAGGACCAAAACATTGACAGCTGCACCATTGTCACGACTTCCTCCGAGGCTGCCTCCTCTCCTTGTTTGGGCAGGCTTCGGCGTTCGTCGTCACCGGCCTTCTAGCCACTGCCGCTCCTCATCTCATCATTCCATTTGTTATGTCTTGTTTATTACAGACACCTGGTTCATATCCCCTCATCAGTACCTGTATAAGTGTTCCCTCTGCCCCCTTGTCTTTGTGTGTGATTGTTCATTGTAGAGGATATGTAGCTCGGTGGAGCTAGATTTGTATTGTGTATCGCCGGGATATTCACCCGTCTGCCTTGTTTTCCCCAGTGCGCCGTTTTACTGCACTGGTGTGTATTACACATTGCTGCGTACCTCTGTTTATTTGAATAAACCATTTATTCCGTGATTTCCTCTCCTGCGCCTGATTCCGTCCAACATCACCCGCTACAACCATACAGATTGCAAAATAGTTGGGAAGAGATTTTTGATGTACCGATTCCATTATACAAAATTCTTGCAACCAATAGAATGTTATATGTATATGTATATATATATATATATATATATATATATATATATATATATATATATATATATATATATATATATGGGGGATACAACCATCCCAGCTCTGTAGATTTTGCTGCAAAGAGACAGAATCATTAGATCACTTGTTTTGGTACTGCCCATATGTAGCTTGTTTTTGATCGTTGGTTCAGGAATGGAGAATGGAAGAATTGCATCACTTACATGGAGCTAACTCTGCAAATAGCACTGCAGGGTGATTTAAAAAGTCACAGTCAGTCGATCAATACTATAATAATACTCTTAGCAAAAATGCTTATCTTTAATTTACAATCTGTAGAAACTATGAGAATAGAAAGGTTCAGAACTTTTGTGAAACATCACAGCACAGTGGAAAAATATATGGCAATTATAAATTCAAACTGAATGGTCTTCAGAGATGGGAGGGGTTGAGGGTAGCTGAAGGTTAGGACTGAAAACAAACAAAAAAGGTAACTAATGTAAAATATACTCTGACCGTAAAATGTATAGAGTACGTATAAGATGGAAGTAGAAGCCTAAGTATTGTTGTCCATTAGTTTACTCCAATTAGGGGAGGGGTGGTAGGGTTAGGGGGAAAATAATAAAGAAGGAAAATATAATAAATAAAAAATACATGCAAATATACACTACCAGTCAAAAGTTTGGACACACCTACTCATTTAAGGGTTTTTCTTTATTTGTACTATTTTTTACATTATAGAACAATAGTGAAGACATCAAAACTATGAAATAACACATATGGAATCATGTAGTAACCAAAAAAGATTATTCAAAGTAGCCACCCTTTGCCTTGATGACAGCTTTGCACACTCTTGGCATTCTCTCAACCAGCTTCATGAGGTAGTCACCTGGAATGCATTTCAATTAACAGGTGTGCCTTGTTAAAAGTTAATTTGTGGAATTTCTTTCCTTCTTAATGCGTTTGAGCCAATCAGTTGTGTTGTGACAAGGTAGGGGGCTATACAGAAGATAGCCCTATTTGGTAAAAGACCAAGTCCATATTATGGCAAGAACAACTCAAATAAGCAAAGAGAAACGACAGTCCATCATTACTTTAAGACATGAAGGTCAGTCAATAAGGGGAAAATGTAAAGAACTTTGAAAGTTTCTTCAAGTGCAGTCGCAAAAACCATAATGTGCTACGATGAAACTGGCTCTCATGAGGACCGCCACAGGAATGGAAGACCCAGAGTTACCTCTGCAGCAGAGGATAAGTTTGTTAGAGTTACCAGCTTCAGAAATTGCAGCCCAAATAAATGCTTCACAGAGTTCAAGTCACAGACACATCTCAACATCAACTGTTCAGAGGGGACTGTGTGAATCAGGCCTTCATGGTCGCATTGCTGCAAAGAAACAACTACTAAAGGACACCAATAATAAGACCTGCTTGGGCCAAGAAACACGAACAATGGACATTAGACCGGTGGAAATGTTTCCTTTGGTCTGGAATCCAAATTTAAGATTTTTGGTTCCAACCGCCGTGTCTTTGTGAGACGCACTGTGGGTGAACGGAGGATCTCTGCATGTGTATTTCCCACCGTAAAGCATGGAGGAGGAGGTGTTATATTGTGGGGGTGCTTTGCTGGTGACACTGTCTGTGAATTATTTAGAATTCAAGGCACACTTAACCAGCATGGCTACCACAGCATTCTGCAGCAATACGCCATCCCATCTGGTTTGGGCTTAATGGGACTATCATTTGTTTTTCAACAGGACAATGACCCAACACACCTCCAGGCTGTGTAAGGGCTATTTTACCCAGAAGTAGAGTGATGAAGTGCTGCATCAGATGACCTGGCCTCCACAATCCCCCGACCTCAACCCAATTGAGATGGTTTGGGATGAGTCGGACGGAGAGTGAAGGAAAAGCAGCCAACAAGTGCTCAGCATATGTGGGAACTCCTTCAAGACTGTTGGAAAAACATTACAGGTGAATGCTGGAGAGACTGAAAAGATTTGGCATGGGTCCTCAGATCCTCAAAAAGTTCTACAACTGCACCATCGAGAGCATCCGGACCGGTTGTATCACCGCCTGGTATAGCAACTGCTTGGCATCTGACCGTAAGGCGCTACAGAGGGTAGTACGTATGACCCAGTACATCACTGGGGCCAAGCTTCCTGCCATCCAGGACATATGTAATAATAATAATAATATGCCATTTAGCAGACGCTTTTATCCAAAGCGACTTACAGTCATGCGTGCATACATTTTTGTGTATGGGTGGTCCCATGTACTGGGCGGTGTCAGAGGAACGCCCAAAAAATTGTCAAAGACTCCAGTCACCCAAGTCATAGACTGTTCTCTCTGCTACTGCACGGCAAGCGGAACCGGAGTGCCAAATCTAGGACCAAAAGGCTCCTTAACAGCTTCTAACCCCAAGCCATAAGTCTGCTGAACAATTAATAAAATGGCTAACCGGACTATTTACATTGACACCCCCCCTCTCCCCCTCCATTTGTTTTTACACTGCTGTTACTCGCTGTTTATTATCAATGCATAGTCACTTTACCACTACCTACATGTATAAATTACCTCGACTAACCTGTGCCCCCTCACATTGACTCGGTACCGGTACCCCCTGTATATAGCCTCGTTATTGTTATTTTATTGTGTTACTTTTTATCATTTTTTACCTTAGTTTATTTAGAAATATTTTCTTAACTCTTTCTTGAACTGCATTGTTGGTTAAGGGCTTGTAAGTAAGCATTTCATGGTAAGGTCTACACCTGTTGTATTCGGTGCATGTGACAAATAACATTTGATTTGATTTGATTGTTTTTAATACTTTACTGGGAAGCTTATCAGAAGTAGACTTGCTCATGTTATTTACAGTGGGGGAAAAAAGTATTTAGTCAGCCACCAATTGTGCAAGTTCTCCCACTTAAAAAGATGAGAGAGGCCTGTAATTTTCATCATAGGTACATGTCAACTATGACAGACAAATTGAGGAAATAAAATCCAGAAAATCACATTGTAGGATTTTTTATGAATTTATTTTCAAATGATGGTGGAAAATAAGTATTTGGTCACCTACAAACAAGCAAGATTTCTGGCTCTCACAGACCTGTAACTTCTTCTTTAAGAGGCTCCTCTGTCCTCCACTCGTTACCTGTATTAATGGCACCTGTTTGAACTTGTTATCAGTATAAAAGACACCTGTCCACAACCTCAAACAGTCACACTCCAAACTCCACTATGGCCAAGACCAAAGAGCTGTCAAAGGACACCAGAAACAAAATTGTAGACCTGCACCAGGCTGGGAAGACTGAATCTGAAATAGGTAAGCATCTTGGTTTGAAGAAATCAACTGCGGGAGCAATTATTAGGAAATGGAAGACATACAAGACCACTGATAATCTCACTCGATCTGGGACTCCACGCAAGATCTCACCCCGTGGGGTCAAAATGATCACAAGAACGGTGAGCAAAAATCCCAGAACCACACGGGGGGACCTAGTGAATGACCTGCAGAGAGCTGGGACCAAAGTAACAAAGCCTACCATCAGTAACACACTACGCCGCCAGGGACTCAAATCCTGCAGTGGCAGACGTGTCCCCCTGCTTAAGCCAGTACATGTCCAGGCCCGTCTGAAGTTTGCTAGAGTGCATTTGGATGATCCAGAAGAGGATTGGGAGAATGTCATATGGTCAGATGAAACCAAAATAGAACTTTTTGGTAAAAACTCAACTCGTCGTGTTTGGAGGACAAAGAATGCTGAGTTGCATCCAAAGAACACCATACCTACTGTGAAGAATGGGGGTGGAAACATCATGCTTTGGGGCAGTTTTTCGGCAAAGGGACCAGGACGACTGATCCGTGTAAAGGAAAGAATGAATGGGGCCATGTATCGTGAGATTTTGAGTGAAAACCTCCTTCCATCAGCAAGGGCATTGAAGATGAAACGTGGCTGGGTCCTTCAGCATGACAATGATCCCAAACACACCACCCGGGCAACGAAGGAGTGGCTTCGTAAGAAGCATTTCAAGGTCCTGGAGTGGCCTAGCCAGTCTCCAGATCTCAACCCCATAGAAAATCTTTGGAGGGAGTTGAAAGTCCGTGTTGCCCAGCGACAGCCCCAAAACATCACTGCTCTAGAGGAGATCTGCATGGAGGAATGGGCCAAAATACCAGAAACAGTGTGTGAAAACCTTGTGAAGACTTACAGAAAACGTTTGACCTGTGTCATTGCCAACAAAGGGTATATAACAAAGTATTGAGAAACTTTTGTTATTGACCAAATACTTATTTTCCACCATAATTTGCAAATAAATTCATTAAAAATCCTACAATGTGATTTTCTGGATTTTTTTTTCTCATTTTGTCTGTCATAGTTGACGTGTACCTATGATGAAAATTACAGGCCTCTCTCATCTTTTTAAGTGGGAGAACGTGCACAATTGGTGGCTGACTAAATACTTTTTTTCCCCACTGTATATTGGAGCTGATAGCGCACGGTGAGCTGCATACAGTGGACTTCCTACCAGGGCACACCGCCAGTGCTAACAGTGGAACTCTGGTTCATAGGCACATGATTACTGCATACAGTGGGGGAAAAAAGCATTTAGTCAGCCACCAATTGTGCAAGTTCTCCCACTTAAAAAGATGAGAGAGGCCTGTAATTTTCATCATAGGTACACGTCAACTATGACAGACAAAATGAGAAAAAAAATTCTCCAGAAAATCACATTGTAGGATTTTTTATGAATTTATTTGCAAATTATGGTGGAAAATAAGTATTTGGTCAATAACAAAAGTTTCTCAATACTTTGTTATATACCCTTTGTTGGCAATGACACAGGTCAAACGTTTTCTGTAAGTATTCACAAGGTTTTCACACACTGTTGCTGGTATTTTGGCCCATTCCTCCATGCAGAACTCCTCTAGAGCAGTGATGTTTTGGGGCTGTCGTTGGGCAACATGGACTTTCAACTCCCTCCAAAGATTTTCCATGGGGTTGAGATCTGGAGACTGGCTAGGCCACTCCAGGACCTTGAAATGCTTCTTACGAAGCCACTCCTTCGTTGCCCGGGCGGTGTATTTGGGATCATTGTCATGCTGAAAGACCCAGCCACGTTTCATCTTCAATGCCCTTGCTGATGGAAGGAGGTTTTCACTCAAAATCTCACGATACATGGCCCCATTCATTCTTTCCTTTACACGGATCAGTCGTCCTGGTCCCTTTGCAGAAAAACAGCCCCAAAGCATGATGTTTCCACCCCCATGCTTCACAGTAGGTATGGTGTTCTTTGGATACAACTCAGCATTCTTTGTCCTCCAAACACGACGAGTTGAGTTTTTACCAAAAAGTTCTATTTTGGTTTCATCTGACCATATGACATTCTCCCAATCCTCTTCTGGATCATCCAAATGCACTCTAGCAAACTTCAGATGGGCCTGGACATGTACTGGCTTAAGCAGGGGGACACGTCTGGCACTGCAGGATTTTAGTCCCTGGCGGCTTAGTGTGTTACGGATGGTAGGCTTTGTTACTTTGGTCCCAGCTCTCTGCAGGTCATTCACTAGGTACCCCCGTGTGGTTCTGGGATTTTTGCTCACCGTTCTTGTGATCATTTTGACCCCACGGGGTGAGATCTTGCGTGGAGCCCCAGATCGAGGGAGATTATCAGTGGTCTTGTATGTCTTCCATTTCCTAATAATTGCTCCCACAGTTGATTTCTTCAAACCAAGCTGCTTACCTATTGCAGATTCAGTCTTCCCAGCCTGGTGCAGGTCTACAATTTTGTTTCTGGTGTCCTTTGACAGCTCTTTGGTCTTGGCCATAGTGGAGTTTGGAGTGTGACTGTTTGAGGTTGTGGACAGGTGTCTTTTATACTGATAACAAGTTCAAACAGGTGCCATTAATACAGGTAATGAGTGGAGGACAGAGGAGCCTCTTAAAGAACAAGTTACAGGTCTGTGAGAGCCAGAAATCTTGCTTGTTTGTAGGTGACCAAATACTTATTTTCCACCATAATTTGCAAATAAATTCATTAAAAATCCTACAATTTGATTTTCTGGATATATTTTTCTCAATTTGTCTGTCATAGTTGACGTGTACCTATGATGAAAATTACAGGCCTCTCTCATCTTTTTAAGTGGGAGAACTTGCACAATTGGTGGCTGACTAAATACTTTTTTCCCCCACTGTACAATAGCTGTAGGATCAGCAGAGGTATTCAGGGCAGTTAGGGGGACATAAATTAAGTTACTTACATTGTGTCTGCCAACGCCCCTGCGATAATGTACATTTGATGCAGCATTATGACAACTCAGTGTCACAATGGTAGGGATTAACTGAGCTTGTCTTGGGTCATTGATAAGTCATCGCAGTGCTAGCTGTGCCACTAGAGATCCTGGTTCGAATCCAGGCTCTGTCGTAGCCGGCCGCGACCGGGAGACCCATGGGGCGGCGCACAATTGGCCCAGCGTCGTCTAGGGTAGGGGAGAGAATGGCCGGCAGGGGATGTCGCTCAGTTCGTAGAGCATGGCGTTTGCAACGCCAGGGTTGTGGGTTCGTTTCCCACGGGGGTATGAAAAAAAATAAAAAAAATAAAGTAATGTAAGTCGCTCTGGATAAGAGCGTCTGCTAAATGACTAAAATGTAAATGTAATTGTCTCAACGCAGCCTTGAAATGCTTGGACAGAATCCAGGAGTCAAGATGATTTGGATGGACTCTGTCATTCCTGTAGAGTATCTTCTGTTTCCAGAAGGTGTCAAAGTTATCTATAAAAGTGTTTCCAACAAAGCTACAGTAATCTTTTAGCCAGGTGTGTAATGCCAGTAGCCTGCTGAATCTTTCACACCCGCGGCCCAACGATGGTACCGGACATGAAATGATTGGCCGCCTTTTGGAATCTTTCAGTGCTAGAATCAGATCTTTAAAATCCCTTTTCAGAAGTTCAGAGCTAGCTCTCCTGATGTTGTTTGACCCCACATGGACTACGACACCGTCAGCTCCCAGAATCTGTTGTAAAACGGTCGGAAGCAGCCTTGTAATGTCCTGTACTTAAGGTGCTCCTGGGTAGCACAGGGTTTTTGGACTGGGAGCCGAGATGTTTCTCAACATAGAGCTGCCGATGATGACAGCTAGTGAAATAGCCGAGGAGGTCCAGTCGTTCTTTCGCCTCGAGTGGTTTAGAAGACCCCTCGAGGACCGAAAGGTGGTGGGGCCCAATGGACCCGAGCCGGCTGTAGTTTCCATTGTGGATGATGAATGGGCTGGTCTCTCAGGCAGCGTCACAGTTTGATGAAGGTGGGAGCTCTGAGGATCTGAACCCGAGGAAGAATCCACCGGAGAGGGAGACAGACCAGAGCGGCGTCCAGCTACTGGGGTAGAAGAAAAATACAAAGTAAGCGGGCGTGGATTCCCCAGTAGCTTGTGTAGGTTCGCTACTTGTTTGCTAAGAGTAGCAACTTCTCCCCTGTAGTCCTCTGCAAGCAAACAGTTGCTACATTGAAAGTCTGGGCGGTCCACATTGTCCCGGAATAAAGCAAAGTAAACAGCTCCTGCAGCGTTGAAAATGTTCAATAGCGACCTCCATTTGAGACTTCCGAACCAGCTAGGCTAGCTGGGTTTCCGCGTGTCTCTCTCTTTTACATGGAATCAGGCAGGCAGATAGCAGCTAGCAGCTAGCAGATAGCAGATAGCAGATAGCAGCTAGCAGATAGCAGATAGCAGATAGCAGCTAGCAGCTAGCAGATAGCAGCTATCACAGCAACTGAGCCCAAATGAGCCGCGGGTTCCCAAAAAAAGTATATAAAATCACACTGTCACAACTTTACAAAAAACAGTAAACCGAGGTCTCTCGTTAGGCGTTCAGCGTTTCAACAACATACGTTGTGCTCAGATGACGTCAGATGTTGGGCTGAGGGTGTGATTAATAAGGCCCTGACTTATTTAATAATAATGTGTGTGTGTGTGCCCGCCCGTGTCCTACGTATGTAATAATTGAACATCCCCATTCTTGCTTGTTCTCTTAATCAGTAGAGTGGAGAAAAACTAAATAAAAGCTTTCAAACAGCATCCTGAGCAACAACATATTACCATACCAGAGGGTACATTGAGGAAATTCACCATTCCCTTAGTATGACACTGCAAAGAAGCATGTTGTAGACAGAATATTACACTGCAAAGCCTTCCTGGCTTAATTGAACCAATTGAATAATTGCAACAGTGCAAACCCCGACCACCTGGCACTCCAGACAGGCTAAATCAAACACAGTATAAAAAAAAAAACATTTTTAATAGTATTTGAACCCAGGTCTGACGATGGAACTATACTGGCGCCCTGCCGGCCCTTGCCTGTTATACTATTCTTACCACTGCTATTATCATATTCAAACCAACAGTCAGGGCCAGCCATCACTGTTATTTTGGGAGCAATTGGGGTCGGTCCGGGGTCGGTCCAGGGTCAGTCCGGGCGAAGTGGACCCAAAGTGGTCAGTGATGGCTTTTCTTGGGAGGAGGACGTGTTATTACTGGACTGAAAGCTGAAAGCTGAGCACTCCGTCCTCTCCTCATCCAGGCCAGTCAATCTGAAACCAAACTGATGGAGGCTTAGACTGGGTCAAATGACTTTCTAGAGGGGTTAGAGAGGGGACTGTTACTCACAGGCTAGTCATGGAGACAGAGAGGAGAGAGGAGAGAGGAGAGAGGAGAGAGCAGAGAGCAGAGAGCAGAGAGGAGAGAGGAGAGAGGAGAGAGGAGAGAGAAGAGAGAAGAGAGCAGAGAGCAGAGAGGAGAGAGGAGAGAGCAGAGAGCAGAGAGGAGAGAGGAGAGAGAGAGAGAGAGAGGAGAGGGGAGAGAGAAGAGAGGAGAGAGCAGAGAGGAGAGAGAGAGAGAGAGGAGAGAGGAGAGAGGAGAGAGAGAGAGAGGAGAGGGGAGAGAGAAGAGAGGAGAGAGCAGAGAGGAGAGAGAGAGAGAGAGGAGAGAGGAGAGAGGAGAGAGCAGAGAGGAGAGAGCAGAGAGGAGAGAGGAGAGAGGAGAGAGAAGAGAGCAGAGAGGAGAGAGGAGAGAGAAGAGAGGAGAGAGAAGAGAGAAGAGAGGAGAGAGGAGAGAGGAGAGAGGAGAGAGAAGAGAGGAGAGAGGAGAGAGAAGAGAGCAGAGAGGAGAGAGGAGAGAGGAGAGAGGAGAGAGGAGAGAGGAGAGAGCAGAGAGCGGAGAGGAGAGAGAAGAGAGGAGAGAGAAGAGAGCAGAGAGGAGAGAGGAGAGAGAAGGGAGCAGAGAGGAGAGAGGAGAGAGGAGAGAGAAGAGAGAAGGGAGCAGAGAGGAGAGAGGAGAGAGAAGAGAGCAGAGAGAAGAGAGGAGAGAGGAGAGAGGAGAGAGGAGAGAGAAGAGAGAAGAGAGGAGAGAGGAGGGAGAAGAGAGAATAGAGCTCTCGTTCTTCAGTTTTGTCGTCCTCTCGACTGGTGTGTCTGTCTGATAATAATGTAGAACGATAATAATAATAATAATGTTGTCTGAACGAGGTGAGGAAAAGGAAAAATAAGTGTTCTCTGTTCTCCAGATCTCTTCTCTCCACGTTGAAAACTACTGTATGATGATGAGTAGACCTATTGAGATCATTGCAATAGCAATAAAACAGATATACTATTATTACTAAAAACCTTGGATGGCTCGTTTATTTTGTCACATTTATTTACAGAAAAGCACAACTTTCCCCATTCAAGAGAGTGAAAGGCAATGACATTATATTCATCCCCGCAAAACACAGACCGTAGACGTTGTGTTTACACAGCCAGCCTAACACTTCAGCTACGCTGTACGTGTCACTCAATGTCACGTTCTACCTGCTACACAGAAACCAACCAAAATCAACTTTATTTCTGATTATTTCAATTCACAAGATAGAATGAACGTGCGCGTCAGCCATCAAGAATTGAAGCTTGCTGATTGGACGCAATGCAGTGCGAGCGGCACAGTAGTGTCAAAGCTAAAATACCACCCCTGCAGAATTAGCTACTCAACTCGACCCTGCCTACCCAATGGCAGTTCGGTTATTCCCTGTCCCTAATCCCTACAGGTCTGATAGATGCCGCTCTGCTAGTCTACAGCCAGGGACTGTTCCTCAAACTCGACAGTAAGGGCCTTACGGTGAAGTGGGCGATCTCCGAAGTCGAACCTTATAAACCCGGCGCCTTCTCAGGATTGTCCTGGCCAGAGTTTCAACTTTAGCACACTTTAAGCGGGTCGCCCTCTTCTGGGTTGGCTTTAGCCCAGAGACACCCCTCCCTATAAGTCCTACCAATGCACTCAGTAACTATAGTCGGGTCTCAGGTTCCTTTATACCAGCCACTCGTGTTCCTGATAGACTAACTAACCAGATGCTGAAAACCCTCAATGAATCCAGTCTTTATTAGATACATAGAGTAAAATGACATGCGCTGGTAGGACTCTTTGATGACACAGGGTTTCAGAACAATAAAGCAGGACTCTGATGACACAGGGTTTCAGAACAATAAAGCAGGACTCTGATGACACAGGGTTTCAGAACAATAAAGCAGGACTCTTTGATGACACAGGGTTTCAGAACAATAAAGCAGGACTCTGATGACACAGGGTTTCAGAACAATAAAGCAGTACTCTTTGATGACACAGGGTTTCAGAACAATAAAGCAGGACTCTTTGATGACACAGGGTTTCAGAACAATAAAGCAGGACTCTTTGATGACACAGGGTTTCAGAACAATAAAGCAGGACTCTTTGATGACACAGGGTTTCAGAACAATAAAGCAGGACTCTTTGATGACACAGGGTTTCAGAACAATAAATCAGGACTCTTTGATGACACACGGTTTCAGAACTATAAATCAGGACTCTTTGATGACACAGGGTTTCAGAACAATAAAGCAGGACTCTTTGATGACACAGGGTTTCAGAACAATAAAGCAGGTTTATTAAAAATTCCAGAAACAGGCATAAAAAACCCCAGATCAATCAATCAATCACAAATCAATATCACCAATCAATGATAGACAAACATCAACAGTAAATTAAACTGATAGACCCCTGCAGCGCTCTTAAATAAACCCTTATTGGGATGCCAATACAATATTTTTTTGTCTATTAAAATTTGAAGAGATGCACAATATTTAATAACAAGAAAAACGGTTTCTTACCTTCTACAACTTTATTAACTGTTTTTTTTTGGCTCCTCCCTCAGGATGATCAGTCCCTCAGATGGCGTCTAAAAACTCGAACAGCTACTTTAACACACTTCTACCAATGATAACCTTAAAGATTCCTCCTAGAATATTACTTTAACTGAGTATAATAAAAATCCAAATTTGAGTATAATAAAAATCTAAATATATTTTAAGCTAAAAAGCTATAGCAAAAATCTTCTTCCAGCAGTCGACAGGGTTCTTCTAGCAAGCTCAAGAGAGTTCTCTTGTCTCCAAAATCATGCCTCCTTTGTACCCTCCATTTTTCTTTCTGCTAACTCATTGAGGCTAACACCTACCCCAATGACGCATCCAGTGTTTAACACCTAATGAGGCCATCGTTCAAACTTAAACATTTCATCATTATAACATTTCATTATCAACCTCCTATGGGCCCTAAGGCCTTGTTCCTCTAAGCTTAACAAACGTAGTCTATATGCATCGTACTTTAAAGCAAACCACATTATAACATTGTTAACCATTTTACTGCATTACTCTAATCACCCTTTAATATCTTCCACTGTATATTTCCCCATTTCCAACCTTTAACATTTAACATATTTAACCTTTAATCATTATTTTAATAAATTCCCAATTCATTTATTTTTCTTATTTTTCTTATTTTCTTTGATCAATTCCCTCTCAATGTTCATTCTTCTTTGTTCTCCGTTTCTGTGTGAAAGTGAAACTTCTTCATGAAGTGTGTGGGTGGGCGAAGGCAAGTGTGTCTCTAAAATGTCACAGAGAACTGGGCATTAACCCTACTACTCTTGTCAGTAGCTTTCATTGATTTCAAAGGAAGCATTCCCTCAATGGCTGATGGCTGATGATAATGCCCCACGACCGATGGCTGATGATAATGCCCCACGACCGATGGCTGATGATAATGCCCCACGACCGATGGCTGATGATAATGCCCCACGACCGATGTCTGATGATAATGCCCCACGACCGATGGCTGATGATAATGCCCCACGACCGATGGCTGATGATAATGCCCCACGACCGATGGCTGATGATAATGCCCCACGACCGATGGCTGTAACGTAGCAGGGCCATGAGAACCAAATTCAGATTTTTTTTCTTAATATCGGATCTTTTTTTTCTGTCCATTTTCTGTCACTGTTCCATTACATTTTGGGGTGGTTGTTTTGGTAACAGCAGGTCATGTGGAAAAAATCTGCTTCTAGACTGAGGTTATATAATGGATCAGAATTAATTGGGAACCACATGCAAATGTGGTACAAATCAGAACTCATATGATCAGATTCAATGTGTTTTTGTTGTTGTTGCTGTTTACACATTGGGAAAATATCAGATAGTGTATGTACTGTATCAAATATGAAAAATAATTGGCAAAAGATCAGAGTTGGGCTTCCTTTGTAAACTCAGCCATAAAGGCAGATTCATGGACACAGATTAACCTTAACCCTGGACTAAAAAGCATTTCCCATGGAGACTCACCATTAAACTTGCTTTGTAGTCCAGGACTAGGCTTAATCTGTGTCAGAGAAACCGCTCCTTAATCTCCACACTCATAAATAAAACGTTTGAAATTGGTTACTCACTGGTTGTGCGAAGAAGAAAAAAAGAAACATACCATTTCTACAAATGTTATTCATACAGTAATTTTACACAGCACGTATTGATCAATTTCTGGGCCTGGGTACCATCTCAACTGCTTCTTCAATGGTAGATGCTAAGCGGGATCCTTGGTTCAACACTACCCTAAACCCTAACCCTAACCTGAATCCTTTCTAACTTGTAACTTCAATGGGGAAGCAAAGCATCTCCTTCTTCTGCTTCTGCTTCTGCTCCTCCTCCTCCTCCTCCTCCTCCTCTTCCTCCTCCTCCTCCTGCTGCTTGTCCTTCTGCTGCTCCTCCTCTTCCTCCTCCTCTTCCTCCTCCTCCTCCTCCTCCTCCTCCTTCTGCTGCTCCTCCTCCTCTTCCTCCTCCTCCTCCTCCTCCTCCTGCTGCTTGTCCTTCTGCTGCTGCTCCTCCTCCTCCTCCTCCTTCTGCTCCTCCTCCTCCTCCTTCTGCTCCTCCTCCTCCTCCTCTTCCTCCTGCTGCTTGTCCTTCTGCTCCTCCTCCTCCTCCTTCTGCTCCTCCTCCTCCTCCTCCTCCTTCTGCTCCTCCTCTTCCTCCTCCTCCTCCTCCTCCTTCTGCTCCTCCTCCTCCTCCTCCTCCTTCTGCTCCTCCTCTTCCTCCTCCTCCTCCTCCTGCTGCTTGTCCTTCTGCTGCTGCTCCTCCTCCTCCTCCTCCTTCTGCTCCTCCTCCTCCTCCTTCTGCTCCTCCTCCTCCTCCTCCTCCTCCTGCCGCTTGTCCTTCTGCTCCTCCTCCTCCTCCTCCTCCTCCTCCTCCTCCTTCTGCTCCTCCTCCTCCTCCTCCTCCTGCTGCTTGTCCTTCTGCTCCTCCTCCTCCTCCTCCTCCTTCTGCTCCTCCTCCTCCTCCTTCTGCTCCTCCTCCTCCTCCTCCTTCTGCTCCTCCTCTTCCTCCTCCTCCTCCTCCTCCTCCTCCTCCTGCTGCTTGTCCTTCTGCTGCTCCTCCTCCTCCTCCTCCTCCTCCTCTTCCTCCTCCTCCTCCTCCTGCCGCTTGTCCTTCTGCTCCTCCTCCTCCTCCTCCTCCTCCTCCTCCTCCTTCTGCTCCTCCTCCTCCTCCTCCTCCTGCTGCTTGTCCTTCTGCTCCTCCTCCTCCTCCTCCTCCTCCTCCTCCTCCTCCTTCTGCTCCTCCTCCTCCTCCTCCTCCTGCTGCTTGTCCTTCTGCTCCTCCTCCTCCTCCTTCTGCTCCTCCTCCTCCTCCTGCTCCTCCTCCTCCTCCTCCTTCTGCTCCTCCTCCTCCTCCTCTTCCTCCTCCTCCTCGTCCTACTTCTGCTTGTCCTACTTCCTCTGCTGCACCACTGCAGCGTGTGTCTTTGCCGAAGCAGTCTATGCAAATGGATACTGTGACTATCAAACCAACAAACGAGAGAATAGTCATAGCAATGATCTAAAACAGGAGGAAACATAAAAACATAAAACAGAATCATTGTATGCATGACAAAAACAACAGCTTTTTCATCACTGTTGTTTATAAGAGGTTTGTCTCATTGCACTGCACAATCTAATGAAAGAACAATTCCACCTCCCAGATGTTAAAGGGGCAATCTGGGATTGGAACATCCATTTTTGAATTTAATCATATAAAGACATTGATTATTGAAGAATATAACTTATAAATGCCTCATGAGCTTAATTCAACTGTCATACTCAATCAGAACCCAAAGCATAAGCTTGATTTACTCCATTGTTTGTAAACAAAGTAATTTTAAGCAAACACTGTACATCTTCAAAACAAGGTTTAAACTATACAAATGTATCTTATGGACAGTCAGTCTTTGTATCCATAACTCTGTCTATGAATTTGAGAGTGGTTCCACTTCCTGTTTACCAAACCAGGTGGTGGGGACCGGGGTGACAGCTTTGTGTTTTTATGAATCCCGGATTGAAATAAACTCGTAAGGCATTTATACATTGTTTTCTTCAAAAATCAATTGCTATATATCATTAATGTAAAATATTGGTCTAGTTTCTCACCTGAGATAGGAATTCAAAATAAAGGACATTCTGATCGTTATCTGTCTCCCTTTGCATACACCTTTTCTTTGGAGGCTCTGAATTAAGAATGACAACTGTTTCATTCCAGTTTGTCATTGCACAAGCAAAGTACTTGCCATCGAAGAACAGTATCATCAACCACATCAAGGGAGGGATGAGGCTTGAACAAAACGCCTTGCACATTCCTTGGTTACACGTAGGTCCTTGTACTTTTAGCATCACTATGAATACTATAATGGCAGGAACGATAAAGAATATAGACGAGAACCAAACTCTCCCTTTAGGATCGCAGGGACAGATAAACTCCATCTCCAGAATCTTCTCCAAGCCCAGAAGGCAGACGCTACAAACCACATTAGACACAATATTTTTCGGGACAGATCCCATCGATTGTTTGACCGTTTCTCGTATCACTTCCATACTAAATGCAAAATAAAATATAAATGTTTGGTTAAAAAATCTAATAGAAGTTGAACATTTGTGAGAATGTGTTCACAGAATAATTTTGTGTTTAAAGGTTTGCTCTGCGAGCTGAAAAAGAAAATACCCCGGACACACCTGTCTGCTTTCAGAATGAAGCAAAATGACTGAACAATTACAATTTCCCTTTAGCTACATGCCAAAAGAAGACAACCCATGAGACGTCTCTTACGTGATTCTGCACAGAACTAAAGGGCCAGGAAATAGCTTGTGGTCAACCTATGAGACCCAAGAAGAGTCATAATTGGAGAGACGCACAGAGGATCTGTTGCCAGTTGCATTAAACTATGTAAGACTGGTCTATAGTGCTGCCTACCGACAGGCTACATTTGCATTAAGACCTGTGTTGCAATAGTTGTTTCTTGTATGCTTTTTATTATGTATTTTAATGAAATAGGGAATTTATTAAAAGTTGAATTAGAATAAACTTTTTAACGTTTGATCTGTACCGAATTGGGTTAAATTTGGCTGGAACATTCACTTTCTCCTTGGTAAGCAACTCCAGTGTAGATTTGGCCTTGTGTTGTACAGTGCATTCAGGAAGTATTCAGACCCCTTCCCTTTTTCCACATTTTGTTACATTACAGCCTTATTCTAAAATTGATTGAATATATTTTTCTCTCATCAATCTACACACAATACCCCATAATGACAAAGCAAAAACAGGTTTTCATTTTCTTTCTCCAGATTTATTAAAAATAAAAACAGAAATAACTTATTTATTTAAGTATTCAGACCCTTTGCTATGAGACTCGAAATTGAGTTCAGGTGCATCCTAATTCCATTGATCATCCTTTAGATGTTTCTACATCTTGATTGGAGTCCACGTGTGGTAAATTCAATTGATTGCCTTCCAAAAGTATTCATCCCCCTTGACGTTTTTTCTATTTTGTTGCATTACAACCTGTAATTTAAATTGATTTTTATTATTTGGATTTCATGTAATGGACATGCACAAAATAGTCGGTGTAAAATAATTGGTGAAGTGAAATGAAAAAAATAACTTGTTTCAAAAAATTCTAAAAAATAAATAACGGAAAAGTGGTGCGTGCATATGTATTCACCCCCTTTGCTATGAAGCCCCTAAATAAGATCTGGTGCAACCAATTACCTTCAGAAGTCACATAATTAGTTAAATAAAGTCCACCTGTGTGCAATCTAAGTGTCACATGATCTGTCACATGATCTCAGTATATATACACCTGTTCTGAAAGGCCCCAGAGTCTGCAACACCACTAAGGAAGGGGCACCACCAAGCAAGCGGCACCATGAAGACCAAGGAGCTCTCCAAACAGGTCAGGGACAAAGTTGTGGAGAAGTACAGATCAGGGTTGGGTTATAAAAAAAAATCTGAAACTTTGAACATCCCACGGAGCACCGTTAAATCCATTATAAAAAAATTGAAAGAATATGGCACCACAACAAACCTGCCAAGAGAGGGTCGCCCACCAAAACTCACAGACCAGGCAGAGCCCGGACTTGAACCCAATCGAACATCTCTGGAGAGACCTGAAAATAGCTGTGCAGTGACGCTCCCCGTCCAACCTGACAGAGCTTGAGAGGATCTGCAGAGAAGAATGGGAGAAACTCCCCAAATACAGGTGTGCCAAGCTTGTAGCGTCATACCCAAGAAGACTCGAGGCTGTAATCGCTGCCAAAGGTGCTTCAATAAAGTCCTGAGTTAAGGTCTGAATACTAATGTAAATGTTTCCGGGGGGTTTAATACATTTGCTAAAATGTCTAAAAACCTGTTTTTGCTTTGTCATTATGGGATATTTTAGAATAAGGCTGTAACGTAACAAAATGTGGAAAAAGTGAAGGGGTCGGTTATTGTATGTTATTGTCGTGCTGAAAGGTGAATTCCTCTCCAAGTCTCTGGTGTAGTGCAGACTGATCCAGGTTTTCCTCTAGGATTCTGCCTGTGCTTAGCTCCATCCCATTTATTTTCATCCTGAAAAACTCCCCAGTATTTGCATACCCATACCATGATGCAGCCACCACCATGCTTGAAAATAAGGAGGCAGTTACTCAGTGATGTGTTGTGTTGGATTTGCCCCAAACATAATGCTTTACATTTAGGCCCAAAAGTATATATATATATATATTCCTTTACAGTATTACTTTAGTGCCTTGCTGCATACAAGATGTTTTGGAATGTTTTTTCTTCTTTTCACTCTCTCATTTAGGTCATTATTGTAGAGTCACTACAATATTGTTGATCCATCCTCAGCTTCCCCCCTCACAGCCATTGAACTCCGTAACTGTTTTAAAATCCCCAATGGCCTCATGGTAACATCCCTGAGCAGTTTCATTCCTGTCCTGCAGCTCAGTTCAGGACAACTGTATCTTTGATGGGTGGTTTAATACATCATCCACAGCATAATTATTAACTTGACCAGGCTTAAAGAGATACTCAATGTCTGATTTGTTATTGTTACCCATCTACCAATCACTGCCCTTTTTAATGAGGCTTTCGAAAAGCTCCCTGGTCTTTGTAGTTTAATCTGTGCTTGAAATTCAATACTTGACAGAGGGACCTTACAGATGTTGTATGTATTGGGGACAGAGGAAGGGTTAGCCATTAAGAAATCATGTCATCCCCTATTATTTCAGACAGAGTGAGTCCATGTAACTTATGTGATTTGTTAAGCCAAATATGACTCCTGAACCAATTTATGATTGCATAAAAAAAAAAGGGGGCTGAATACTTATGCAACGACTATATTTTAGTTATTAATTTAAAACAAATCTTCCACTTTGACATTACAGAGTATTTTGTGTAGATTGTTGACAAAAAAAATAACAATTAAATCCATTTTAATCCCACTTTTGTGACACAATAAAATGTGAGCAAATCAAAGGGGTCTGAACACTTTTGCAAGGCACTGTATATTATCTCTTATTCCACAACAAGCACCTTGAAAAATATACAAAGCTGTGGACTGGGCCTCTACTTCTTTTTTTTGCACAGCCATATACAGAATTGTGAAGTTATGCATCTTTGAACTGTACAGTATAATGAGTAGCACGAGGTCCAGGAAATGATTTGTGGTTAGTGTCTGTGAGTTGCAAGAAGCTGCGTGATTGGAGAGACGCACAGAGGATCTGTTACCAGTTGCATGAAACTAGTTAAAGGGATAATTCACCCAAATTATCAAATTACACATTGGTTTCCTTACCCTGTAAGCAGTCTATGGACAAGTTATAACAGCAATCCATGCATTGTTTTTGTTTACCTGGCCACTGTTTCCAAATGCTAAATGTTTTTGCATTTGTGGCACAAATCCAATGCAAGTGAATGGTATTGATATTTAAGTTTTTTTGCACTTCATGTTCAAATCATCTATTAGTGGCTGAATTGAGCTACACAGCCAATTAAAATACTTAAGGATGATTCGGACATGAAGTGCGACAAATGCTAATATTGATAACATTAACTTTCATTGGATTTGTGCCACAAATGCTACAAAGTTTGCAATTGGAAACCGTGGCAAGGTAAACAAAACCAAAGCATAAAATGCTGTCACACTTGATCCATAGACTGATTACATGGTAAGGAAACCAATATGTCATTTTGTAATGTGGGTGGACTATCCCTTTAAGACTGGTCTATAGTGTTAGACTGCAAATGTAGCCTGCCTACCCAAAGGGAAAGACTGTTTAGGTAGAACAGGGGTGTGAAGGCGACATGTCACCTCAACTGCTTCCTGTTGATGCCAGCTACACATCTTCCTGAGTTTGACTTTAAAACTTGCTTCTGCCAGCCTCACCACAAAAGCATCTGCAAAAGAGAAACATTTACAGTTTGACACAGTCATATCATATTGTATGTATAGTATCTCTTGTTCCACAACCAGCACTTATTTTTTGCACAGCCATATACAGAAGTCAGAAGTTATGAATTTTGAATTGTACAATATCATGAGTAGTATATCCCAGCATGTTCAATTTGTTGGTTAGTAATCTCATTTACAATGGGCTCCAAAATTACTGGCACCCCTGACTGGCAATTCACAAACAATACTTAAAAAAATATAAACAATATAATTATTAGAGATAAACTCAAAATACCAACATGTGAGAAATACTGTACTTTATTAATGTTTCAATGGAATAAACCAAAAGTATACAATTATATAATACAAAATAAATGTAACCAATATCAAGGTTTCATAATTATTGGCACTCCTCATTTAGTACTTAGTGCATCCACCTCTGGCAAGGACAACAACATGGAGTCTTTTCCTGTAATGTTTGACAAGGTTAAGGAACATATTTGGAGGGATGTTGGACCATTCCTCTATGCAGATCCTTTCAAGATCCTTCACATTCTTGGGTTTGCGCTTATCAACTTCCCTCATCAAATCAGCCCACAGATTTTCGATTGGATTGAGGTCCGGCGACTGAGATGGCCATGGCAGAACATTGATTTTGTTGTCAAATAACCATTTCTGTGTGGATCTTGAGGTATGTTCTGGGTCATTGTCTTGTTGGAAAGTCCACCTACGGCCAAGTCCCAGCCTTCTGGCAGAGGCACCCAGATTGTCAGCCAAAATAGCCTGGTACTTGGTGGAATTCATTATCCCATCAATCTTAACCAGTGCCCCTGGACCTCTGGAATTAAAACAGCCCCAAAACATCACTGACCCACCACCATATTTCACCATGGGTATGAGGTGCCTCTCCTTGAATGCATCTCTGTTTCGATGCCAAACATGAACAAGAAGGACCACAGTGGCGGCTCCTGAAAAAATTCTCAGGGGGGGCAATTTTTCTGATGATTTAGGTGACCTACACACATTTTAAAAAAGATATGTCCAGCAACAACATGAAGACAGGGGCAGCATATAAGTCAATGCCAGAAGCATTTATTGACTGATCTCAAAAGTGTTGGCTTACAAAAGCAAAATAAGTTATCACAGTAAAAATAATCAAGGGTGTTCTTTCACATTCCTCAACACTGCATAAACAATATGCATTTCCATAAACAAATGAAATATCAGCTGAAAATACAGCATCTTGGTATTTGTTCAGATTGCAGGATCAACAAGAGCTTTTACCACATTTTTTGCCTCATGGTTGAATTGGAAATATGTGCACCTGAGCATAATTCACAACAAGCAAGCAGGAGCTTTTGATAGAGGCTACTGAAAACATTGATGCAAGTTATTGGTAATAATAAATTTTTATAGACTTCCATATTCTGCCCTCTTGTATAGATTTGTGAAAATGAACAGTGATAGACATTTTGCCTGAAAACAGAATTTGAAAATAATTTATAGAAAAGGTAAACACAGCTATCTGTATGGCTTTGTAAAAATGAACAACCATATTCTGGCCAATTGTATAGATTTGTAAAAATGAACATGAACAGATTATTATTATTTTTTTACTTTTTTTTAAATGAAAAATAACTATTTTAAACAACATCAACTGTGAACTGATTTGGGCGTGTGTGTGTTAAAGAGACAGACAGGGAGGGACAAAGAGAGAGAGAGGCTACATTACTTGTACTGAAACTGTTCTCTTCTCTCTTTCAATGCAGCAAAGCGGTCAATGACTTTCTCATTGAAATCAGGCATGCTGAGGACTAGTTCACTCTCCATGGAAAGCATGGCCAGTGCATTCAGACGTTCCTGGCCCATTGAATTTCGCAGGAATGTCTTAACTCGTGTCAAAGTTGAGAAACATCTCTCAGCTTCAGCTGTTGTCATGGGAGTAGTTATGAGGATGTTCAACAGAGTCACAGTCTCAGAGAACGTCTCCTGGAGGTTGTAGCTCATGAGAACCTGGTACAGTGCCAGTGCACCACAGTTTGACTTTCTCGTCGTTGGCAAAAAGACCGTTCAGTCTCTCCAAAAGCACACTGGCGATTGAGACTGAGGTTGATTCCGAGATGGGAAGGAACTCAAAAAAGCGCTCCTGCACTTTCCTCCACAATATGTTCCCTCATGACCGCTAGCATACACTCCAGTAGCTCGTTTTGAATGGTCTTTGATGTGAACTTCTTTCAAAGAGACAATCGAGTTGCACTGAAGGCTAGCCATCTTGATAGTAGTACGTGAATTGATTGACGCTGCTACCCGCTCTTTTCTTAGTTACGTTCATGGTTATGTTACGTATGACGAAAGCGCGTAAGTGCAAGCCCTCAGAAACCCATAGAGATTGTATTGAAAGCTCTGATATTTGAAAAAAAAAAGATTTTACATGACAGGCTATGAGAGACTTCTGGGCGATTTTCAACCTGACTGAAATCGCCCCAAAAGGGGCGGGGCCATTTGAAGCACGACTTTAGCCTGATTGGACATTTAGTGGCAGATCAGATGTCTAGATTAGAACACTGATAACTACTGTTGCCGTGATATAATTGATTAGAAAAAAAATCCCTTCCTTTTCCCGTTTGGCAGTGCGTCGCCCATATCGCCCTAATGAACACACCGCCCCTGGTCCTCCATCTTTTTTTGCCACGAAGGAGAAGCTGGCGGAGGCAGGAGAGGTAGAGCGTCTGATGAACCCCTATTTCAGGGTCTCCGTCACATACTTCTCCATGGCCTCAGTCTCCGCTATGGAGAGGGAGTAAATGTGACTCTTCGGGGAGTGTTGTCCCTCCAGCAGGTCAATAGCGCAGGCCCAGGGCCTGTGAGGAGGGAGACACTTAGCCTTGGAGGAAGAGAAGACATCGGAGAGATCTGCGTACTCCCCGTGGAATGTTGCGCTGGAGGGCGCACTCTGGACTCTCCACTAACGTGGAACAACAAACCACCGGCAGGCAGGTACTCCGGCATGAGGGGGACCAGGCTGTGATCCTCTTGGTGATCCAATTGATGGTGGGGTTGTGTAGTCTGAGCCAGGCCAATCCCAAGACGATCCGGTGAAGGGGTGACGTGATGTTGTGGAAGGACAGCTCCTCGTGGTGCTCCGGTAGTGTGGGAATGGTGATGGTGATGGGGAGAGAGACTTGCGTAATGGTGCCTGATCCAAGTGGTTTATTGTCCAGCGAGGTGTGACGTGTTGCGGGAAGGCAACCCCCATTCAGAGACCAGCTCCCTATCGATAAGGTTCTCCGCTGATCCGGAATCTATCATTGCCATGGAAAGCGAAGAGAAGGAAGAACCATTCACCGTTAGGGGAACTAAAAACAATGGTTTGGTGACAGGTGATGACGGAACACTCACGGAGCGGCGACGGGAGTCATACCACCTAGACAGGGAGCCGCCTGGAGATCTATGGTCCGTGGTGGTGTAGGGGGTGCTGCCCACCTCCATGGGTGAGGACTCGGAGGCAGGGCGGCTTCCATAGCGCAAATGGGGTGAGTGTCGAGGCTCCGGGTGGTGTTGGGAACGCCGTTGGTCGATGAGGCGATGAGGGTATCAAGGTCCATCTCGTCGTCCCGACATGCGAGTTCCGTCGTGATGTCCTCCCGTAAGCCTCTCCTGAAGGCCGTGCACAGAGCACGCTCATTCCAGCCGGAAGATGCCGCCACCGTACGAAAGCTCAGGGCATACTCGAACGCGGCCTCCTCTCCCTGTTGTAGCTGGAGGAGACGCTCACTCCCGTCCTTTCCCTCTGTGGGTTGATCGAACACCGCCCTGAACTGAGCGAGGAAGGTGGAGTAGGGAAGCGCCGTGGCCTCACCTCCTTCCCAGACTGCCGTAGCCCAATCCAGCACCTTTCCCTTCAGTAGTGAAATCACCAGCGCTATCCTGGCTTGGTCCGATGGAGACAGTGAGACCTGTAGCAGGAAGCCTCTACATTTTGTTGTTTTCCCGTCATAGCGCTCCGGCAGGGCGAGGGGTCCCTCAGACGTTGGTGATAGCACGGGAGGAGGTGGACTGGGTGCACTCGCTGCTCCCTGAGGTGGAACCGGAGTGATGGTCAGTTTATGCAGCGTTTGGAGCACTTCCTGCATGGCGGCGTGGAGCTGGGCAATCTGCTGCTGGTGCTGGTCGAGGCGCTGGGAAACTCCAGGAGGATTACCTGCTGCATCCATCTTCGTGATGGTGTGTGATTCTGGTAAGAGTACTGAAGATACAAAGAGGCAGGACACAGACGCAGGAATCAACAATGTAAAGGTTTACTTAACACTGAGCAAGAGAACAACAAAGAGCGAGTACACAACATGACACTAACAATCACACACAACACAACACTGAACAGTCCAGTGCTATATAGGGGTGGTGATGAGATGATGAGGTGCAGGTGCGCTGGAGGTGATTAGGGTGCGTTGGGTTTCCATTCCGGTGTTGCCGAGGTGGTGCGCTCAGACCGGTGTCTCAGTAGACCGGCGAATCAGAGCGCCGGAGGGGAGCAACTGGAGGAGACGTGACACAATCGTTTGTGGATCTTCTTGTAGCCACTACCAGATTTATGAAGGTCTACGACCATCTGTCTCTTTTGAACTGCCAGTTCTTTTGTTTTCTTCATGGTGTTGGATGACAAAGGGATATTGCACGAATGTTACCTCATTTTTATACCCTATTGAAACAGGAAGTCATGTAATGGCTCAATGAAGTTCCTTATGACTTAGATTAACTTAAATAAGTGGAACTTAATTCCTGGTTTCATTTTGGTAGATGTTATTTACAATAATCTTTAAGGGTGCCATTAATTGTGAAACCTTAATTTGGAGGACATAGATTTTTTATTAAATCAATAAATGATTTTGGTGGGTTCCATTGGAAGATTAATATAGTACAGTATTTCTCACTTGTTGGTATTTTGAGTTTATCTGTATAATTATATTGTTAATATTTTTTAAAGTATTGCTTGTGCATTGCCAGTCAGGGGTGCAAGTACTTTTAGAGCCCCACTGTATCTGGCTCTAACTCTCCCTAGCCCTGTTGGAGACCCCAACTCTCCCTGTTGGAGACCCTAACTCTCCCTAGCCCTGTTGGAGACCCTAACTCTCCCTAGCCCTGTTGGAGACCCTAACTCTCCCTGTTGGAGACCCTAACTCTCCCTAGCCCTGTTGGAGACCCTAACTCTCCCTAGCCCTGTTGGAGACCCTAACTCTCCCTGTTGGAGACCCTAACTCTCCCTGTTGGAGACCCTAACTCTCCCTGTTGGAGACCCTAACTCTCCCTAGCCCTGTTGGAGACCCTAACTCTCCCTAGCCCTGTTGGAGACCCTAACTCTCCCTAGCCCTGTTGGAGACCCTAACTCTCCCTAGCCCTGTTGGAGACCCTAACTCTCCCTAGCCCTGTTGGAGGCTCTAACTCTCCCTAGCCCTGTTGGAGACCCTACCTCTCCCTAGCCCTGTTGGAGACCCTAACTCTCCCTGTTGGAGACCCTAACTCTCCCTAGCCCTGTTGGAGACCCTAACTCTCCCTAGCCCTGTTGGAGACCCTAACTCTCCCTGTTGGAGACCCTAACTCTCCCTGTTGGAGACCCTAACTCTCCCTGTTGGAGACCCTAACTCTCCCTGTTGGAGACCCTAACTCTCCCTAGCCCTGTTGGAGACCCTAACTCATCTAGCCCTGTTGGAGACCCTAACTCTCCCTGTTGGAGACCCTAACTCTCCCTAGCCCTGTTGGAAACCCTAACTCATCTAGCCCTGTTGGAGACCCTAACTCTCCCTGTTGGAGACCCTAACTCTCCCTAGCCCTGTTGGAGACCCTAACTTTCCCTAGCCCTGTTGGAGACCCTAACTCTCCCTAGCCCTGTTGGAGACCCTAACTCTCCCTAGCCCTGTTGGAGACCCTAACTCATCTAGCCCTGTTGGAGACCCTAACTCTCCCTGTTGGAGACCCTAACTCTCCCTAGCCCTGTTGGAGGCCCTAACTCTCCCTGTTGGAGACCCCAACTCTCCCTAGCCCTGTTGGAGACCCTAACTCTCCCTAGCCCTGTTGGAGAACCTAACTCTCCCTAGCCCTGTTGGAGACCCTAACTCTCCCTAGCCCTGTTGGAGACCCTAACTCTCCCTGTTGGAGACCCCAACTCTCCCTAGCCCTGTTGGAGACCCTAACTCTCCCTAGCCCTGTTGGAGAACCTAACTCTCCCTAGCCCTGTTGGAGACCCTAACTCTCCCTAGCCCTGTTGGAGACCCTAACTCTCCCTAGCCCTGTTGGAGACCCTAACTCTCACTAGCCCTGTTGGAGACCCTACCTCTCCCTAGCCCTGTTGGAGACCCTAACTCTCCCTGTTGGAGACCCTAACTCTCCCTAGCCCTGTTGGAGACCCTAACTCTCCCTAGCCCTGTTGGAGACCCTAACTCTCCCTAGCCCTGTTGGAGACCCTAACTCTCCCTAGCCCTGTTGGAGACCCTAACTCTCCCTAGCCCTGTTGGAGACCCTAACTCTTACTAGCCCTGTTGGAGGCTCTAACTCTCCCTAGCCCTGTTGGAGACCCTAACTCTCCCTGTTGGAGACCCTAACTCTCCCTAGCCCTGTTGGAGACCCTAACTCTCCCTAGCCCTGTTGGAGACCCTAACTCTCCCTAGCCCTGTTGGAGACCCTAACTCTCCCTAGCCCTGTTGGAGAACCTAACTCTCCCTAGCCCTGTTGGAGACCCTAACTCTCCCTAGCCCTGTTGGAGACCCTAACTCTCCCTGTTGGAGACCCTAACTCTCCCTAGCCCTGTTGGAGACCCTAACTCTCCCTGTTGGAGACCCTAACTCTCCCTAGCCCTGTTGGAGGCTCTAACTCTCCCTGTTGGAGACCCTAACTCTCCCTAGCCCTGTTGGAGGCTCTAACTCTCCCTAGCCCTGTTGGAGACCCTAACTCTCACTAGCCCTGTTGGAGACCCTAACTCTCCCTAGCCCTGTTGGAGACCCTAACTCTCCCTAGCCCTGTTGGAGGCTCTAACTCTCCCTAGCCCTGTTGGAGACCCTAACTCATCTAGCCCTGTTGGAGACCCTAACTCTCCCTAGCCCTGTTGGAGACCCTAACTCTCCCTAGCCCTGTTGGAGGCTCTAACTCTCCCTAGCCCTGTTGGAGACCCTAACTCTCACTAGCCCTGTTGGAGACCCTAACTCTCACTAGCCCTGTTGGAGAACCTAACTCTCCCTAGCCCTGTTGGAGGCTCTAACTCTCCCTAGCCCTGTTGGAGACCCTAACTCTCCCTAGCCCTGTTGGAGACCCTAACTCTTACTAGCCCTGTTGGAGACCCTAACTCTCACTAGCCCTGTTGGAGACCCTAACTCTCCCTGTGGAGACCCTAACTCTCCCTAGCCCTGTTGGAGACCCTAACTCTCCCTAGCCCTGTTGGAGACCCTAACTCTCCCTGTTGGAGACCCTACCTCTCCCTAGCCCTGTTGGAGACCCTAACTCTCCCTAGCCCTGTTGGAGGCTCTAACTCTCCCTAGCCCTGTTGGAGACCCTAACTCATCTAGCCCTGTTGGAGACCCTAACTCTCCCTGTTGGAGACCCTAACTCTCACTAGCCCTGTTGGAGACCCTAACTCTCCCTGTGGAGACCCTAACTCTCCCTAGCCCTGTTGGAGACCCTAACTCTCCCTGTTGGAGACCCTAACTCTCCCTGTGGAGACCCTAACTCTCCCTAGCCCTGTTGGAGACCCTAACTCTCCCTGTTGGAGACCCTAACTCTCCCTAGCCCTGTTGGAGACCCTAACTCTCCCTAGCCCTGTTGGAGACCCTAACTCTCCCTAGCCCTGTTGGAGACCCTAACTCTCCCTAGCCCTGTTGGAGACCCTAACTCTCCCTGTTGGAGACCCTAACTCTCCCTAGCCCTGTTGGAGACCCTAACTCTCCCTGTGGAGACCCTAACTCTCCCTAGCCCTGTTGGAGACCCTAACTCTCCCTAGCCCTGTTGGAGACCCTAACTCTCCCTGTTGGAGACCCTACCTCTCCCTAGCCCTGTTGGAGACCCTAACTCTCCCTAGCCCTGTTGGAGACCCTAACTCTCCCTAGCCCTGTTGGAGACCCTAACTCTCCCTAGCCCTGTTGGAGACCCTAACTCTCCCTAGCCCTGTTGGAGACCCTAACTCTCCCTAGCCCTGTTGGAGACCCTAACTCTCCCTGTTGGAGACCCTAACTCTCCCTAGCCCTGTTGGAGACCCTAACTCTCCCTGTGGAGACCCTAACTCTCCCTAGCCCTGTTGGAGACCCTAACTCTCCCTAGCCCTGTTGGAGACCCTAACTCTCCCTAGCCCTGTTGGAGACCCTAACTCTCCCTGTTGGAGACCCTACCTCTCCCTAGCCCTGTTGGAGACCCTAACTCTCCCTAGCCCTGTTGGAGGCTCTAACTCTCCCTAGCCCTGTTGGAGACCCTAACTCATCTAGCCCTGTTGGAGACCCTAACTCTCCCTGTTGGAGACCCTAACTCTCACTAGCCCTGTTGGAGACCCTAACTCTCCCTGTGGAGACCCTAACTCTCCCTGTTGGAGACCCTAACTCTCCCTAGCCCTGTTGGAGACCCTAACTCTCCCTGTTGGAGACCCTAACTCTCCCTAGCCCTGTTGGAGACCCTAACTCTCCCTAGCCCTGTTGGAGACCCTAACTCTCCCTGTTGGAGACCCTAACTCTCCCTAGCCCTGTTGGAGACCCTAACTCTCCCTGTTGGAGACCCTAACTCTCCCTGTTGGAGACCCTAACTCTCCCTGTTGGAGACCCTAACTCTCCCTAGCCCTGTTGGAGACCCTAACTCTCCCTGTTGGAGACCCTAACTCTCCCTGTTGGAGACCCTAACTCTCCCTAGCCCTGTTGGAGACCCTAACTCTCCCTAGCCCTGTTGGAGACCCTAACTCTCCCTAGCCCTGTTGGAGACCCTAACTCTCCCTGTTGGAGACCCTAACTCTCCCTAGCCCTGTTGGAGACCCTAACTCTCCCTGTTGGAGACCCTAACTCTCCCTAGCCCTGTTGGAGACCCTAACTCTCCCTAGCCCTATTGGAGACCCTAACTCTCCCTAGCCCTGTTGGAGACCCTAACTCTCCCTGTTGGAGACCCTAACTCTCCCTAGCCCTGTTGGAGACCCTAACTCTCCCTAGCCCTGTTGGAGACCCTAACTCTCCCTAGCCCTGTTGGAGACCCTAACTCTCCCTAGCCCTGTTGGAGACCCTAACTCTCCCTAGCCCTGTTGGAGACCCTAACTCTCCCTAGCCCTGTTGGAGACCCTAACTCTCCCTAGCCCTGTTGGAGACCCTAACTCTCCCTGTTGGAGACCCTAACTCTCCCTAGCCCTGTTGGAGACCCTAACTCTCCCTGTTGGAGACCCTAACTCTCCCTAGCCCTGTTGGAGACCCTAACTCTCCCTGTTGGAGACCCTAACTCTCCCTAGCCCTGTTGGAGGCTCTAACTCTCCCTAGCCCTGTTGGAGACCCTAACTCTCACTAGCCCTGTTGGAGACCCTAACTCTCACTAGCCCTGTTGGAGAACCTAACTCTCCCTAGCCCTGTTGGAGGCTCTAACTCTCCCTAGCCCTGTTGGAGACCCTAACTCTTACTAGCCCTGTTGGAGACCCTACCTCTCCCTAGCCCTGTTGGAGGCTCTAACTCTCCCTAGCCCTGTTGGAGACCCTAACTCATCTAGCCCTGTTGGAGACCCTAACTCTCCCTAGCCCTGTTGGAGACCCTAACTCTCCCTAGCCCTGTTGGAGACCCTAACTCTCCCTGTTGGAGACCCTAACTCTCCCTAGCCCTGTTGGAGACCCTAACTCTCCCTGTTGGAGACCCTAACTCTCCCTAGCCCTGTTGGAGACCCTACCTCTCCCTAGCCCTGTTGGAGACCCTAACTCTCCCTGTTGGAGACCCTAACTCTCCCTAGCCCTGTTGGAGACCCTAACTCTCCCTGTTGGAGACCCTAACTCTCCCTAGCCCTGTTGGAGACCCTAACTCTCCCTGTTGGAGACCCTAACTCTCACTAGCCCTGTTGGAGACCCTAACTCTCCCTAGCCCTGTTGGAGACCCTAACTCTCCCTAGCCCTGTTGGAGACCCTAACTCTCCCTGTTGGAGACCCTAACTCTCCCTAGCCCTGTTGGAGACCCTAACTCTCCCTGTTGGAGACCCCAACTCTCCCTAGCCCTGTTGGAGACCCTAACTCTCCCTGTTGGAGACCCTAACTCTCCCTAGCCCTGTTGGAGACCCTAACTCTCACTAGCCCTGTTGGAGACCCTAACTCTCACTAGCCCTGTTGGAGACCCTAACTCTCCCTAGCCCTGTTGGAGACCCTAACTCTCCCTAGCCCTGTTGGAGACCCTAACTCTCCCTGTTGGAGACCCTAACTCTCCCTAGCCCTGTTGGAGACCCTACCTCTCCCTAGCCCTGTTGGAGACCCTAACTCTCCCTAGCCCTGTTGGAGACCCTAACTCTCCCTGTTGGAGACCCTAACTCTCCCTAGCCCTGTTGGAGACCCTAACTCTCCCTAGCCCTGTTGGAGACCCTAACTCTCCCTGTTGGAGACCCTAACTCTCCCTAGCCCTGTTGGAGACCCTAACTCTCCCTGTTGGAGACCCCAACTCTCCCTAGCCCTGTTGGAGACCCTAACTCTCCCTGTTGGAGACCCTAACTCTCCCTAGCCCTGTTGGAGACCCTAACTCTCACTAGCCCTGTTGGAGGCTCTAACTCTCCCTAGCCCTGTTGGAGGCTCTAACCTCTTTCTGCTCATTCTGTGTCCACTCAACAGCTCCACCGTGGCCTTGTCAGCTATTCAGTGAAGCTGAGAGTTTTTTCTTGGTTAATCAACAGGACGGGTCACTTGCCAATAGGGCGACAGGGACCCTGCGCTACGCTGCGCTACGCTGCGCTGCGGTGTGTGTGTGACAGGGCTGCGTTAAAGGGGAAATTTGGAACATGGCAGGTCCTATAATTACCAGTGCAGTAAGTGGTGGTGACAAGCTGCTGCCAGTCTCCATCCATCCAGCCTCTCCAGCCTCTCCATCCAGCCTCTCCATACAGACTCTCCATACAGCCTCTACAACCTCCCCATCCAGCCTCTACAGACTCTCCATCCATGCTCTGAACAGCTGCAGTCCAGACAGGGGCCCTTCAGATCCCACATAATTTCACTTCACTGCACCAATGCTTTCACCACCTCAGCCAACCACTTCCCTGGCTAATCAGACATCAGACTGACTCTCTGAAGTGGAGAGGAAAACTAAGTGACCATAGACAAGTTGATGGGAAAGTTAATGAGAATACACTTGGGAATTAGAAGTGGAGAGATTTTTCAAATGCATTTGCCTGCATCTGAAATAACCCCCATTTTGCCTTTATAGTGCACTACTTTAAACTAGGGCCCATAGGGTTCTGGTCAAAAGTAGTGCCCTTCATAGAAAATAGTGAGTGAGTAGAGTTTGGCTAAAGGCTCCTATTCAGTCTCTCAGGAGAGGTGTGAGTTTGGCTAAAGGCTCCTCTGCAGTCTCTCAGGAGAGGTGTGAGTTTGGCTAAAGGCTCCTCTTCAGTCTCTCAGGAGAGGTGTGAGTTTGGCTAAAGGCACCTGTTCTCCTCTCTCAGGAGAGGTGTGTTCAAATCTTTGAGCGTCTGCTTTACCTGCCTGGAGTAACAGGTAATAATTTGGTGGGTACCTGTCCTATTTCAAGTGTGAATTGGAAATGTGTTTTTTTTTAGCTTTTTCTTTACTGTGAAATTATATTGAATAGTATTTTAACCGATTTCTGCTCTGAGGAGGTGTGCTAGCCAGACAGACAGTTTGACAGACAGGTGACTGACAGCTCTTTCATGTCTTTCAGGACCCTGGACAGACTTTAAGCCTCCTGCTATCACAAAGGAAAGAGGAAACGACGCCGCCATCTTGCTAAACTGCAGCCTTTAGCTCCACTCCAGTTCCCAGAGTGGATTTAAACACTGCTTTCTTACTGCAGGTAAGAGACTAAGGTTGTGTCTCAAATGGCACCCTATTCCCCTATATAGTGCATTACGTCTGGTCAAAAGTAGTGCACTATATAGGGAATAGGGTGCCATTTGGGATGCAAACCTAAAGCTTTTTCTTCTTCTTCCTATTCCCCAGAGAGCGTTCCACCATAGCACCTGAACTCTCTCCACTTTTAGGATCCTCCACCAGCTGTCTTGAAAGATATCCTCCTGAGCCGGGAGCCGGGGAATCTTCTGAAGCACTTCAGACACAAGGAGAACTGCTTGTTCTACCACTCTACACTCCTGCATAGCTAACACCCGCCTCTAGAAACTCTGGGGAGTTTGGAGCGCCACTGACGGCTGCATGGTGCTCAGAGGATTTGATACACCTGTCAATGTGAAAAACTTCCCCACACACACACACACACACTGGCGCATGCACGGTCGTGCGCATGCACGCACGCACACATGCACACACCAACGTACAAACAGTCTCACACTCTCTTTGTACCACATGAAGGCGGGACAGAGAGAGCATCAGGCTGTTTACTTCCCATCACTATTGATCTTTCCAGCTTTGCCACCTGGCGGTAATCAAACCGATAGAGAGACAAGTCAAACATTGTTGCATGTGATATATGCATTGCATTTTGCATTTCAAGCACATTCTAAGATTTTACCTGGTGTGTTTGATCACATTTTTCTATGTTAGACTTTTGTTATATTTGAGTGTATTTTTCTAAGTGTACCTTTGTTCGCTCTGTGTCTTTGACTTTGAACTGACAGCCACGATTGACGCTTCAGTTACTTCAAAAAACCTCAACCAGATTGTCTCAAATCCCCTTATGACAGGAGTACAAAAGAATGAAGGGAATAGATTTTTCCATCCTACAAAATGAACGCAACACTGGGGAGTTAGTCTAATGGGTTTTGTGCTACAGTAGTGTTCTGTTATGAGTAAACATACCAGGTGGCATTTTGAAAACACGGTATCATTAATATGATAATAAGTTAACGTTATCAGAGATGAATAGCCTCATTACGGCTATTATGTAGATTGTCCTCACGTACACAGAGGTTTCTAGACTATGTTTGTGTCCCAAATGGCACCCTAGTTGTTCCCTATATAGTGTACTACTTTTGACCAATGTAGTACACTATATAGGGAATAGGGTGCCATTTGGGACATAGATTATAACGTAGGGGTTCCAGTTTAATTGTGCATCGGTGAGGCTCATTCTCAGCAATAATTAAACCTTGCTATTCCACCAGGTCTCCAAAGAGGGGATCGCTTAATTGGACCGGTGTGCACACTCACATGCGTGTGTGTGTGTGTGCATGTGTGTGGACCAGTGAAAAACATTTAAAATCACTGCATTTCTCTCTGTTGCAGAACAGGAAAAACAAAAGGGAGGTGTCAGGCAGACAGGAGCTGTTCTAAAATCACTGATCAGTCGGTAAGCATGCATTAGATCTACTCCACAACAGCACAGAGACAGACAGACAAGGACAGATTGGAATCAGATTATTGAACACTCAAAGATGATTTCCTCTGGCTGATTCAGATTTCCATTTGATGGATTTTAAATTGTTATATTATGTTTTATTGAGACAGTAATGGAAACAGATCTGTGTGTGTGTGTGTGTGTGTGGGAGGGGGATAGCTGAGAGGGAGGACCATTGGGAAGGGTGGATGCAGGGTTGAACTTCAGTCTCATATGTGGTTAGAGTCTGGGCCCGGAAGTGTTGCCACTTCACATCATCTTGACATACTGTAGACCAGGCTGCTTTCAATAACCTATTTAAAATCACAGAAAGCAGAAGCAAGTCGTAAACAGAAGCGTTTCAGGGACCTGTGACCCACCAAAGGAATGAATCATTCATAGATAAGTGTGTCACATATTCCTAGAAATGTAAATGTTAACTTAGTGTGAAACGGTCTTGATGAACTGTTCTTACCTTTCAGGCTGAGTGCCTCTGAAACAAAGCTTTAAGACGACAGGTAAACCCTGTCTAACATTCTCAATTCGCTGAGGCCAAGCAAAGCTTTAAAGGGGCAATCTGCAGTTGCTACATCCATTTTCCGACTTAGAAACTGTACCCATTGATTCTTAAATAATATAACTTATAAATAACTCATGAGCTTAGTTCAACTGTTGTACCCTATCAGAACACAACATACAAGCTTGTTTGTAAACAAAGTAAATGTAAACAAACACTGTATTGCCTCAAAACATGGTTAAAACTATCATTTAGATATCATGGATGGTCAGTCCTTGCATCAATAGCTTGCCTATGCATTTGAGAGTGGTTACAGACGCCATTCCTCAGCTTTTTACTGAAACGGTGGCGGGGAAAACGCTTTGTTATTGTTTTAACTGTGGATTTCTCCTTTAAGTCGACAGAAACTCAATGTTAACGTTGTGTTCTGTGAATTGAAGAATGAGAGAAGGAAGAACTGAAAAGACTGGGATGGAAGTGCCAATGCGTCTCTAGATTCTAGCATTACTACTAGGGCATGATATACAGTCTGAAGTCTATATATAAAATATTGGCCATGAGCAGCTTGGGTTTGGTTCATTCAGTACCAGTGACAGTAAGAGTCATTATGGTCCCTGTGGTATCTCTCTCACTGGTCCCCCATTATGGTCCCTGTGGTATCTCTCTCACTGGTCCCCCATTATGGTCCCTGTGGTCTCTCTCTCACTGGCCCCCCATTATGGTCCCTGTGGTCTCTCTCTCACTGGACCGCCATTATGGTCCCTGTGGTCTCTCTCTCACTGGTCCCCCATTATGGTCCCTGTGGTATCTCTCACTGAACCGCCATCATGGTCCCTGTGGTATCTCTCTCACTGGACCGCCATTATGGTCCCTGTAGTCTCTCTCTCACTGGACCGCCATTATGGTCCCTGTGGTCAGTCTCTCACTGGCCCCCCATTATGGTCCCTGTGGTCTCTCTCTCACTGGACCGCCATTTTGGTCCTTGTAGTCTCTCTCTCACTGGACCGCCATTATGGTCCCTGTGGTATCTCTCTCACTGGACCGCCATTATGGTCCCTGTGGTCTCTCTCTCACTGGACCGCCATTATGGTCCCTGTGGTCTCTCTCTCACTGGTCCCCCATTATGGTCCCTGTGGTATCTCTCACTGAACCGCCATCATGGTCCCTGTGGTATCTCTCTCACTGGACCGCCATTATGGTCCCTGTAGTCTCTCTCTCACTGGACCGCCATTATGGTCCCTGTGGTCAGTCTCTCACTGGCCCCCCATTATGGTCCCTGTGGTCTCTCTCTCACTGGACCGCCATTTTGGTCCTTGTGGTCTCTCTCTCACTGGTCCCCCATTATGGTCCCTGTGGTCTCTCTCTCACTGGTCCCCCATTATGGTCCCTGTGGTATCTCTCACTGAACCGCCATCATGGTCCCTGTGGTATCTCTCTCACTGGACCGCCATTATGGTCCCTGTAGTCTCTCTCTCACTGGACCGCCATTATGGTCCCTGTGGTCAGTCTCTCAATGGCCCCCCATTATGGTCCCTGTGGTCTCTCTCTCACTGGACCGCCATTTTGGTCCTTGTAGTCTCTCTCTCACTGGACCGCCATTATGGTCCCTGTGGTATCTCTCTCACTGGACCGCCATTATGGTCCCTGTGGTCTCTCTCTCACTGGACCGCCATTATGGTCCCTGTGGTCTCTCTCTCACTGGTCCCCCATTATGGTCCCTGTGGTATCTCTCACTGAACCGCCATCATGGTCCCTGTGGTATCTCTCTCACTGGACCGCCATTATGGTCCCTGTAGTCTCTCTCTCACTGGACCGCCATTATGGTCCCTGTGGTCAGTCTCTCACTGGCCCCCCATTATGGTCCCTGTGGTCTCTCTCTCACTGGACCGCCATTTTGGTCCTTGTGGTCTCTCTCTCACTGGTCCCCCATTATGGTCCCTGTGGTCTCTCTCTCACTGGCCCCCCATTATGGTCCCTGTGGTCTCTCTCTCACTGGACCGCCATTATGGTCCCTGTGGTCTCTCTCTCACTGGTCCCCCATTATGGTCCCTGTGGTATCTCTCACTGAACCGCCATCATGGTCCCTGTGGTATCTCTCTCACTGGACCGCCATTATGGTCCCTGTAGTCTCTCTCTCACTGGACCGCCATTATGGTCCCTGTGGTCAGTCTCTCACTGGCCCCCCATTATGGTCCCTGTGGTCTCTCTCTCACTGGACCGCCATTTTGGTCCTTGTGGTCTCTCTCTCTCACTGGTCCCCCATCATGGTCCCTATGGTCTCTCTCTCACTGGCCCCCCATTATGGTCCCTGTGGTCTCTCTCTCACTGGACTGCCATTATGGTCCGTGTGGTCTCTCTCTCACTGGTCCCCCATTATGGTCCATGTGGTCTCTTTCTCACTGGTCCGCCATTATGGTCCCTGTGGTCTCTCTCTCACTGGTCCCCCATTATGGTCCCTGTGGTCTCTCTCTCTCACTGGCCCCCCATTATGGTCCCTGTGGTATCTCTCTCACTGGTCCCCCATCATGGTCCCTATGGTCTCTCTCTCACTGGACCGCCATTATGGTCCCTGTGGTCTCTCTCTCACTGGACTGCCATTATGGTCCATGTGGTCTCTCTCTCACTGGTCCCCCATTATGGTCCATGTGGTCTCTTTCTCACTGGTCCGCCATTATGGTCCCTGTGGTCTCTCTCTCACTGGCCCCCCATTATGGTCCCTGTGGTATCTCTCTCACTGGTCCCCCATCATGGTCCCTGTGGTCTCTCTCTCACTGGACCGCCATTATGGTCCCTGTGGTCTCTCTCTCACTGGACTGCCATTATGGTCCATGTGGCCTCTCTCTCACTGGTCCCCCATTATGGTCCATGTGGTCTCTTTCTCACTGGTCCGCCATTATGGTCCCTGTGGTCTCTCTCTCACTGGCCCCCCATTATGGTCCCTGTGGTATCTCTCTCACTGGTCCCCCATCATGGTCCCTATGGTCTCTCTCTCACTGGACCGTCATTATGGTCCCTGTGGTATCTCTCTCACTGGACGCCATTATTGTCCCTGTGGTCTCTCTCTCCCTGGACCGCCATTATGGTCCCTGTGGTATCTCACACTGGACCGCCAGTAGAGATAATCAGCCAATTTATGTTCTTTGTTCAGAGCCAGATAGCAATTTAGTCGGCTTTGGGATTTTGTTTCATTTTTCTAATGTTGTAAATATGAGTCCTTTGATTGGTTCATGATTTTATATATTTGAATTATTTATTTTGAAGCAGTGCTGGTGTCAGCTTGGTTGGTTAGGTCCAACACCAGCTGACTAAGAGGGCTCGTTTCTGGGCTCAGCTCTTGGGTTTAAAGTGCTTTAAATTGGAGACTTGAATTTGGACTTGAATTTAGGTGTAGCCAAAATTGTAATGATCTTTTTTTGCACTTTCATTACCACTGGAAAGTGGCCCAATTCTGCCCTACATGCATTAGTTGGTGTATTTCTTTGGACTTGCTGAATTTTCCAACAGAATTCTGCATGTAGGGCTTCAATTGGATGTTTGTCCCACATTTTAAAGTCCAGTTTATTGAGTGGCCCCCAAACCTCACTTCCGTAAAGAGCTATTGGTAGGATTACGCTGTCAAATATTTTGGTCCAAATTCTAATTGGGATGTTGATTTTGAATAATTTCATTTTTATTGCATACAATGCTCTTCTGCCTTTTTCTTTGAGTGTATTCACTGCCATTTTAAAGTTTCCCGATGCAGATACGGTCAGACCAAGGTATGAGTAATATTTAGTGTGTTCAATTATGGTGTTGTTCAGGGTGAATTTATATTTTTGTTTCTGACATCTGGGGTTTTTCTGAAAAATCATGATTTTTTTATTTATTTTATTTACTGCCAGGGCCCAATTATGGCAATATTGCTCTAGAATGTTAAGGTTCTGTTGAAGACCTTCTTTGGTTGGTGATAGAAGAACCAAATCATCAGCATATAGCAGGTATTTCACCTCTGTGTCAAATAGTGTGAGTCCTGGGGCTGCAGAATGGTCCAACATGTCTGCTAATTCATTTATATAAATGTTGAAAAGGTTTGGACTCAAACTCCAGCCTTGTCTCACACCTCGACGTTGAGCAAATAATGTTTTCTGTGTACATACATTTTATTAATTCATACACCTTACCACCAAGCCCACTTTGGAGAATTTTGAAGAATAGCCCTTTGTGTCACGTCTCCTCCCGTTGCTCCCCTCCGGCGCTCTGATTCGCCGGTCTACTGAGCCACCGGTCTGAGCGCACCACCTCGGCAACACTGGAATGGAAACCCAACGCACACTAATCACCCACCAGCACACCTGCACCTCATCATCTCATCACCACCCCTATATGGCACTGGACTGTTCAGTGTTGTGTTGTGTGTGATTGTTAGTGTCTTGTCGTGTAAGCGCTCTTTGTTGTTCTCTTGCTCAGGGTTGAGTAAACCTTTACATTGTTGATTCCTGCGTCTGCGTCCTGCCTCTTCGTATCCTCAGTACTCGTCACACTTCATGCCAAATAGAATCGTATGCTTTTTTAAAGTCAATAAAGCAAGCAAAGATTTTGCCCTCTTTTTTTTGGTGGACGTGTTTATTAATTAGTGTGTGTAAGGTGTATATATGGTTGGGATGGTTGGGGAGAAAGCCAATTTGACATTTACTTTACATTTTTTTATTGAAGAAAGGTTTGAATTCTTGAATTCAAAATGCTACGGAAAACCTTTCCCAAGTGGCTGTTTACACATGTTCCCCTGTAATTATTGGGGTCTGATTTGTCTCCACTTTTGTGGATAGGGGAGATGAGCCCCTGGTTCCAGACATCAGGAAAGCAGCCAGAAGTTAGAACCATGTTGAACAATTTAAACACAGCATTTTGCAACTCAGGTGTGCTGTTTTTCAGCATTTCATTTCTGATGTTATCTAGACCACAAGCCTTCTTTGGTTATATAGATTTGAGCTTTTCATGTAGTTCTTGTTGGGTTATTGGGTAATCTAATGGATTTTGGTTGTTTTTAATGACTAATTCACAGATGTCATTCTAATTGGTTATTTTGTACGTTTTTTTTGTGGGATGTTTTTGTATAGATTATCAAAATAAGTTTTCCAAATTCCTTCATCTTGTATGGCTAATTCTTGTGGCTTTGTCGTGCTTAAATTGTTCCACATGTCTCAGAATAGATTTTGGTCAATTGCGTTTTCAATTTCATCAAGTGTCTTATTGGTATAATTCAATTTCTTGCGTTTCAGTGTGTGTTTATATTGTTTCATACGTAGATCCGGATTAAATTGCTGCTTATGTTTATCCGTTTACATTTGTCTTAGGTGTTTTCTAATTGTTTTACATTCGTTATCAAACCATTTTTCAGAAACATTTTGTTTCTTGTTTCTGATGTTGTATTTCTTAGTTTTTCTCAAATCTTCTTTTGATGCTGCTTTTTGGAATATGCAATTTATGTTTTGAGTAGCCAAATTGACACCTTCTTGAATTGTTTTGGTATTGTGAGTTATTGAAGACCCGTATGGAGTTCATCATTTCATTTGAGTTCAATGTATCAATGAATTTCTCTGTACTGTTTGGAGCCCATCTGTACGATTGGTTCATGTTGTAGAGTTTATTGTGCTGTTTTTTTGAATGGGTATAGCTGGTTAATTTCTTCAGCAGACTGGGAGGCTGGTAGGCTGACCTGGGCTGGAGCAGCTGGGAGGCTGGTAGGTTGACCTGGACTGGAGCAGCTGGGAGGCTGGAGCAGACTGGGAGGCTGGTTGGCTGACCTGGGCTGGAGCAGACTGGGAGGCTGGTAGGCTGACCTGGGCTGGAGCAGACTGGGAGGCTGGTAGGCTGACCTGGGCTGGAGCAGACTGGGAGGCTGGTTGGCTGACCTGAGCTGGAGCAGACTGGGAGGCTGGTAGGCTGACCTGGGCTGGAGCAGACTGGGAGGCTGGTAGGCTGACCTGGGCTGGAGCAGACTGGGAGGCTGGTAGGCTGACCTGAGCTGGAGCAGACTGGGAGGCTGGTTGGCTGACCTGAGCTGGAGCAGACTGGGAGGCTGGTAGGCTGACCTGGGCTGGAGCAGACTGGGAGGCTGGTAGGCTGACCTGGGCTGGAGCAGACTGGGAGGCTGGTTGGCTGACCTGTTGCTGGAGCAGACTGGGAGGCTGGTAGGTTGACCTGAGCTGGAGCAGACTTGGAGGCTGGGAGGCTGGTAGGCTGACCTGAGCTGGAGCAGACTGGGAGGCTGGTTGGCTGACCTGAGCTGGAGCAGACTGGGAGGCTGGTAGGCTGACCTGGGCTGGAGCAGTCTGGGAGGCTGGTAGGTTGACCTGGGCTGGAGCAGACTGGGAGGCTGGTAGGCTGACCTGAGCTGGAGCAGACTGGGAGGCTGGTTGGCTGACCTGGGCTGGAGCAGACTGGGAGGCTGGTAGGTTGACCTGGGCTGGAGCAGACTGGGATGCTGGATTAGACTGGGAGGCTGGTTGGCTGACCTGGGCTGTTGCAGACATTATTGTCCCTGTGGTCTCTCTCTCCCTGGACCGCCATTATGGTCCCTGTGGTATCTCACACTGGACCGCCAGTAGAGATAATCAGCCAATTTATGTTCTTTGTTCAGAGCCAGATAGCAATTTAGTCGGCTTTGGGATTTTGTTTCATTTTTCTAATGTTGTAAATTTGAGTCCTTTGATTGGTTCATGATTTTATATATTTGAATTATTTATTTTGAAGCAGTGCTGGTGTCAGCTTGGTTGGTTAGGTCCAACACCAGCTGACTAAGAGGGCTCGTTTCTGGGCTCAGCTCTTGGGTTTAAAGTGCTTTAAATTGGAGACTTGAATTTGGACTTGAATTTAGGTGTAGCCAAAATTGTAATGATCTTTTTTTGCACTTTCATTACCACTGGAAAGTGGCCCAATTCTGCCCTACATGCATTAGTTGGTGTATTTCTTTGGACTTGCTGAATTTTCCAACAGAATTCTGCATGTAGGGCTTCAATTGGATGTTTGTCCCACATTTTAAAGTCCAGTTTATTGAGTGGCCCCCAAACCTCACTTCCGTAAAGAGCTATTGGTAGGATTACGCTGTCAAATATTTTGGTCCAAATTCTAATTGGGATGTTGATTTTGAATAATTTCATTTTTATTGCATACAATGCTCTTCTGCCTTTTTCTTTGAGTGTATTCACTGCCATTTTAAAGTTTCCCGATGCAGATACGGTCAGACCAAGGTATGAGTAATATTTAGTGTGTTCAATTATGGTGTTGTTCAGGGTGAATTTATATTTTTGTTTCTGACATCTGGGGTTTTTCTGAAAAATCATGATTTTTTTATTTATTTTATTTACTGCCAGGGCCCAATTATGGCAATATTGCTCTAGAATGTTAAGGTTCTGTTGAAGACCTTCTTTGGTTGGTGATAGAAGAACCAAATCATCAGCATATAGCAGGTATTTCACCTCTGTGTCAAATAGTGTGAGTCCTGGGGCTGCAGAATGGTCCAACATGTCTGCTAATTCATTTATATAAATGTTGAAAAGGTTTGGACTCAAACTCCAGCCTTGTCTCACACCTCGACGTTGAGCAAATAATGTTTTCTGTGTACATACATTTTATTAATTCATACACCTTACCACCAAGCCCACTTTGGAGAATTTTGAAGAATAGCCCTTTGTGTCACGTCTCCTCCCGTTGCTCCCCTCCGGCGCTCTGATTCGCCGGTCTACTGAGCCACCGGTCTGAGCGCACCACCTCGGCAACACTGGAATGGAAACCCAACGCACACTAATCACCCACCAGCACACCTGCACCTCATCATCTCATCACCACCCCTATATGGCACTGGACTGTTCAGTGTTGTGTTGTGTGTGATTGTTAGTGTCTTGTCGTGTAAGCGCTCTTTGTTGTTCTCTTGCTCAGGGTTGAGTAAACCTTTACATTGTTGATTCCTGCGTCTGCGTCCTGCCTCTTCGTATCCTCAGTACTCGTCACACTTCATGCCAAATAGAATCGTATGCTTTTTTAAAGTCAATAAAGCAAGCAAAGATTTTGCCCTCTTTTTTTTGGTGGACGTGTTTATTAATTAGTGTGTGTAAGGTGTATATATGGTTGGGATGGTTGGGGAGAAAGCCAATTTGACATTTACTTTACATTTTTTTATTGAAGAAAGGTTTGAATTCTTGAATTCAAAATGCTACGGAAAACCTTTCCCAAGTGGCTGTTTACACATGTTCCCCTGTAATTATTGGGGTCTGATTTGTCTCCACTTTTGTGGATAGGGGAGATGAGCCCCTGGTTCCAGACATCAGGAAAGCAGCCAGAAGTTAGAACCATGTTGAACAATTTAAACACAGCATTTTGCAACTCAGGTGTGCTGTTTTTCAGCATTTCATTTCTGATGTTATCTAGACCACAAGCCTTCTTTGGTTATATAGATTTGAGCTTTTCATGTAGTTCTTGTTGGGTTATTGGGTAATCTAATGGATTTTGGTTGTTTTTAATGACTAATTCACAGATGTCATTCTAATTGGTTATTTTGTACGTTTTTTTTGTGGGATGTTTTTGTATAGATTATCAAAATAAGTTTTCCAAATTCCTTCATCTTGTATGGCTAATTCTTGTGGCTTTGTCGTGCTTAAATTGTTCCACATGTCTCAGAATAGATTTTGGTCAATTGCGTTTTCAATTTCATCAAGTGTCTTATTGGTATAATTCAATTTCTTGCGTTTCAGTGTGTGTTTATATTGTTTCATACGTAGATCCGGATTAAATTGCTGCTTATGTTTATCCGTTTACATTTGTCTTAGGTGTTTTCTAATTGTTTTACATTCGTTATCAAACCATTTTTCAGAAACATTTTGTTTCTTGTTTCTGATGTTGTATTTCTTAGTTTTTCTCAAATCTTCTTTTGATGCTGCTTTTTGGAATATGCAATTTATGTTTTGAGTAGCCAAATTGACACCTTCTTGAATTGTTTTGGTATTGTGAGTTATTGAAGACCCGTATGGAGTTCATCATTTCATTTGAGTTCAATGTATCAATGAATTTCTCTGTACTGTTTGGAGCCCATCTGTACGATTGGTTCATGTTGTAGAGTTTATTGTGCTGTTTTTTTGAATGGGTATAGCTGGTTAATTTCTTCAGCAGACTGGGAGGCTGGTAGGCTGACCTGGGCTGGAGCAGCTGGGAGGCTGGTAGGTTGACCTGGACTGGAGCAGCTGGGAGGCTGGAGCAGACTGGGAGGCTGGTTGGCTGACCTGGGCTGGAGCAGCTGGGAGGCTGGTAGGTTGACCTGGACTGGAGCAGCTGGGAGGCTGGAGCAGACTGGGAGGCTGGTTGGCTGACCTGGGCTGGAGCAGACTGGGAGGCTGGTAGGCTGACCTGGGCTGGAGCAGACTGGGAGGCTGGTTGGCTGACCTGAGCTGGAGCAGACTGGGAGGCTGGTAGGCTGACCTGGGCTGGAGCAGACTGGGAGGCTGGTAGGCTGACCTGAGCTGGAGCAGACTGGGAGGCTGGTTGGCTGACCTGAGCTGGAGCAGACTGGGAGGCTGGTAGGCTGACCTGGGCTGGAGCAGACTGGGAGGCTGGTAGGCTGACCTGGGCTGGAGCAGACTGGGAGGCTGGTTGGCTGACCTGTTGCTGGAGCAGACTGGGAGGCTGGTAGGTTGACCTGAGCTGGAGCAGACTTGGAGGCTGGGAGGCTGGTAGGCTGACCTGAGCTGGAGCAGACTGGGAGGCTGGTTGGCTGACCTGAGCTGGAGCAGACTGGGAGGCTGGTAGGCTGACCTGGGCTGGAGCAGTCTGGGAGGCTGGTAGGTTGACCTGGGCTGGAGCAGACTGGGAGGCTGGTAGGCTGACCTGAGCTGGAGCAGACTGGGAGGCTGGTTGGCTGACCTGGGCTGGAGCAGACTGGGAGGCTGGTAGGTTGACCTGGGCTGGAGCAGACTGGGATGCTGGATTAGACTGGGAGGCTGGTTGGCTGACCTGGGCTGTTGCAGACATTATTGTCCCTGTGGTCTCTCTCTCCCTGGACCGCCATTATGGTCCCTGTGGTATCTCACACTGGACCGCCAGTAGAGATAATCAGCCAATTTATGTTCTTTGTTCAGAGCCAGATAGCAATTTAGTCGGCTTTGGGATTTTGTTTCATTTTTCTAATGTTGTAAATATGAGTCCTTTGATTGGTTCATGATTTGGTATCAATGAATTTCTCTGTACTGTTTGGAGCCCATCTGTACGATTGGTTCATGTTGTAGAGTTTATTGTGCTGTTTTTTTGAATGGGTATAGCTGGTTAATTTCTTCAGCAGACTGGGAGGCTGGTAGGCTGACCTGGGCTGGAGCAGCTGGGAGGCTGGTAGGTTGACCTGGACTGGAGCAGCTGGGAGGCTGGAGCAGACTGGGAGGCTGGTTGGCTGACCTGGGCTGGAGCAGCTGGGAGGCTGGTAGGTTGACCTGGACTGGAGCAGCTGGGAGGCTGGAGCAGACTGGGAGGCTGGTTGGCTGACCTGGGCTGGAGCAGCTGGGAGGCTGGTAGGCTGACCTGGGCTGGAGCAGACTGGGAGGCTGGTAGGCTGACCTGGGCTGGAGCAGACTGGGAGGCTGGTAGGCTGACCTGGGCTGGAGCAGACTGGGAGGCTGGTTGGCTGACCTGAGCTGGAGCAGACTGGGAGGCTGGTAGGCTGACCTGGGCTGGAGCAGACTGGGAGGCTGGTAGGCTGACCTGAGCTGGAGCAGACTGGGAGGCTGGTTGGCTGACCTGAGCTGGAGCAGACTGGGAGGCTGGTAGGCTGACCTGGGCTGGAGCAGACTGGGAGGCTGGTAGGCTGACCTGGGCTGGAGCAGACTGGGAGGCTGGTTGGCTGACCTGTTGCTGGAGCAGACTGGGAGGCTGGTAGGTTGACCTGAGCTGGAGCAGACTTGGAGGCTGGGAGGCTGGTAGGCTGACCTGAGCTGGAGCAGACTGGGAGGCTGGTTGGCTGACCTGAGCTGGAGCAGACTGGGAGGCTGGTAGGCTGACCTGGGCTGGAGCAGTCTGGGAGGCTGGTAGGTTGACCTGGGCTGGAGCAGACTGGGAGGCTGGTAGGCTGACCTGAGCTGGAGCAGACTGGGAGGCTGGTTGGCTGACCTGGGCTGGAGCAGACTGGGAGGCTGGTAGGTTGACCTGGGCTGGAGCAGACTGGGATGCTGGATTAGACTGGGAGGCTGGTTGGCTGACCTGGGCTGTTGCAGACATTATTGTCCCTGTGGTCTCTCTCTCCCTGGACCGCCATTATGGTCCCTGTGGTATCTCACACTGGACCGCCAGTAGAGATAATCAGCCAATTTATGTTCTTTGTTCAGAGCCAGATAGCAATTTAGTCGGCTTTGGGATTTTGTTTCATTTTTCTAATGTTGTAAATATGAGTCCTTTGATTGGTTCATGATTTTATATATTTGAATTATTTATTTTGAAGCAGTGCTGGTGTCAGCTTGGTTGGTTAGGTCCAACACCAGCTGACTAAGAGGGCTCGTTTCTGGGCTCAGCTCTTGGGTTTAAAGTGCTTTAAATTGGAGACTTGAATTTGGACTTGAATTTAGGTGTAGCCAAAATTGTAATGATCTTTTTTTGCACTTTCATTACCACTGGAAAGTGGCCCAATTCTGCCCTACATGCATTAGTTGGTGTATTTCTTTGGACTTGCTGAATTTTCCAACAGAATTCTGCATGTAGGGCTTCAATTGGATGTTTGTCCCACATTTTAAAGTCCAGTTTATTGAGTGGCCCCCAAACCTCACTTCCGTAAAGAGCTATTGGTAGGATTACGCTGTCAAATATTTTGGTCCAAATTCTAATTGGGATGTTGATTTTGAATAATTTCATTTTTATTGCATACAATGCTCTTCTGCCTTTTTCTTTGAGTGTATTCACTGCCATTTTAAAGTTTCCCGATGCAGATACGGTCAGACCAAGGTATGAGTAATATTTAGTGTGTTCAATTATGGTGTTGTTCAGGGTGAATTTATATTTTTGTTTCTGACATCTGGGGTTTTTCTGAAAAATCATGATTTTTTTATTTATTTTATTTACTGCCAGGGCCCAATTATGGCAATATTGCTCTAGAATGTTAAGGTTCTGTTGAAGACCTTCTTTGGTTGGTGATAGAAGAACCAAATCATCAGCATATAGCAGGTATTTCACCTCTGTGTCAAATAGTGTGAGTCCTGGGGCTGCAGAATGGTCCAACATGTCTGCTAATTCATTTATATAAATGTTGAAAAGGTTTGGACTCAAACTCCAGCCTTGTCTCACACCTCGACGTTGAGCAAATAATGTTTTCTGTGTACATACATTTTATTAATTCATACACCTTACCACCAAGCCCACTTTGGAGAATTTTGAAGAATAGCCCTTTGTGTCACGTCTCCTCCCGTTGCTCCCCTCCGGCGCTCTGATTCGCCGGTCTACTGAGCCACCGGTCTGAGCGCACCACCTCGGCAACACTGGAATGGAAACCCAACGCACACTAATCACCCACCAGCACACCTGCACCTCATCATCTCATCACCACCCCTATATGGCACTGGACTGTTCAGTGTTGTGTTGTGTGTGATTGTTAGTGTCTTGTCGTGTAAGCGCTCTTTGTTGTTCTCTTGCTCAGGGTTGAGTAAACCTTTACATTGTTGATTCCTGCGTCTGCGTCCTGCCTCTTCGTATCCTCAGTACTCGTCACACTTCATGCCAAATAGAATCGTATGCTTTTTTAAAGTCAATAAAGCAAGCAAAGATTTTGCCCTCTTTTTTTTGGTGGACGTGTTTATTAATTAGTGTGTGTAAGGTGTATATATGGTTGGGATGGTTGGGGAGAAAGCCAATTTGACATTTACTTTACATTTTTTTATTGAAGAAAGGTTTGAATTCTTGAATTCAAAATGCTACGGAAAACCTTTCCCAAGTGGCTGTTTACACATGTTCCCCTGTAATTATTGGGGTCTGATTTGTCTCCACTTTTGTGGATAGGGGAGATGAGCCCCTGGTTCCAGACATCAGGAAAGCAGCCAGAAGTTAGAACCATGTTGAACAATTTAAACACAGCATTTTGCAACTCAGGTGTGCTGTTTTTCAGCATTTCATTTCTGATGTTATCTAGACCACAAGCCTTCTTTGGTTATATAGATTTGAGCTTTTCATGTAGTTCTTGTTGGGTTATTGGGTAATCTAATGGATTTTGGTTGTTTTTAATGACTAATTCACAGATGTCATTCTAATTGGTTATTTTGTACGTTTTTTTTGTGGGATGTTTTTGTATAGATTATCAAAATAAGTTTTCCAAATTCCTTCATCTTGTATGGCTAATTATTGTGGCTTTGTCGTGCTTAAATTGTTCCACATGTCTCAGAATAGATTTTGGTCAATTGCGTTTTCAATTTCATCAAGTGTCTTATTGGTATAATTCAATTTCTTGCGTTTCAGTGTGTGTTTATATTGTTTCATACGTAGATCCGGATTAAATTGCTGCTTATGTTTATCCGTTTACATTTGTCTTAGGTGTTTTCTAATTGTTTTACATTCGTTATCAAACCATTTTTCAGAAACATTTTGTTTCTTGTTTCTGATGTTGTATTTCTTAGTTTTTCTCAAATCTTCTTTTGATGCTGCTTTTTGGAATATGCAATTTATGTTTTGAGTAGCCAAATTGACACCTTCTTGAATTGTTTTGGTATTGTGAGTTATTGAAGACCCGTATGGAGTTCATCATTTCATTTGAGTTCAATGTATCAATGAATTTCTCTGTACTGTTTGGAGCCCATCTGTACGATTGGTTCATGTTGTAGAGTTTATTGTGCTGTTTTTTTGAATGGGTATAGCTGGTTAATTTCTTCAGCAGACTGGGAGGCTGGTAGGCTGACCTGGGCTGGAGCAGCTGGGAGGCTGGTAGGTTGACCTGGACTGGAGCAGCTGGGAGGCTGGAGCAGACTGGGAGGCTGGTAGGTTGACCTGGGCTGTTGCAGACTGGGAGGCTGGTAGGCTGACCTGGGCTGGAGCAGACTGGGAGGCTGGTTGGCTGACCTGAGCTGGAGCAGACTGGGAGGCTGGTAGGCTGACCTGGGCTGGAGCAGACTGGGAGGCTGGTAGGCTGACCTGGGCTGGAGCAGACTGGGAGGCTGGTTGGCTGACCTGTTGCTGGAGCAGACTGGGAGGCTGGTAGGTTGACCTGAGCTGGAGCAGACTTGGAGGCTGGGAGGCTGGTAGGCTGACCTGAGCTGGAGCAGACTGGGAGGCTGGTTGGCTGACCTGAGCTGGAGCAGACTGGGAGGCTGGTAGGCTGACCTGGGCTGGAGCAGTCTGGGAGGCTGGTAGGTTGACCTGGGCTGGAGCAGACTGGGAGGCTGGTAGGCTGACCTGAGCTGGAGCAGACTGGGAGGCTGGTTGGCTGACCTGGGCTGGAGCAGACTGGGAGGCTGGTAGGTTGACCTGGGCTGGAGCAGACTGGGATGCTGGATTAGACTGGGAGGCTGGTTGGCTGACCTGGGCTGTTGCAGACTGGGAGGCTGGTTGCATGACCTGGGCTGGAGCAGATTGGGAGGCTGGTAGGCTGACCTGGGCTGGAGCAGACTGGGAGGCTGGTAGGTTGACCTGGGCTGGAGCAGACTGGGAGGCTGGTTGCATGACCTGGGCTGGAGCAGACTGGGAGGCTGGTAGGTTGACCTGGGCTGGAGCAATCTGGGAGGCTGGTAGGTTGACCTGGGATGGGGCAGACTGGGAGGCTGGTAGGCTGACCTGGGCTGGAGCAGACTGGGAGGCTGGATTAGACTGGGAGGCTGGTTGGCTGACCTGGGCTGGAGCAGACTGGGAGGCTGGTAGGTTGACCTGGGCTGGAGCAGACTGGGAGGCTGGTAGGTTGACCTGGGATGGGGCAGACTGGGAGGCTGGTAGGCTGACCTGGGCTGGAGCAGACTGGGAGGCTGGATTAGACTGGGAGGCTGGTTGGCTGACCTGGGCTGTTGCAGACTGGGAGGCTGGTTGCATGACCTGGGCTGGAGCAGATTGGGAGGCTGGTAGGCTGACCTGGGCTGGAGCAGACTGGGAGGCTGGTAGGTTGACCTGGGCTGGAGCAGACTAGGAGGCTGGAGCAGACTGGGAAGCTGGTAGGCTGGTAGGCTGACCTGGGCTGGAGCAATCTGGGAGGCTGGTAGGCTGACCTGGGCTGGAGCAGACTGGGAGGCTGGTAGGCTGACCTGAGCTGGAGCAGACTGGGATGCTGATTGGCTGACCTGAGCTGGAGCAGACTGGGAGGCTGGTTGGCTGACCTGAGCTGGAGCAGTGGGAGGCTGGTAGGTTTACCTGGGCTGGAGCAGACTGGGAGGCTGGTAGGTTTACCTGGGCTGGAGCAGACTGGGATGTTGGTAGGCTGACCTGGGCTGGAGCAGACTGAGAGGCTGGTTGTCTGACCTGGGTTGGAGCAGACTGGGAGGCTGGTAGGTTGACCTGGGCTGGAGCAGACTGGGAGGTTGGTGAAGTGTCATCAGGCTGTGTGGTGGAGGCCATGCTGGTTATTCTGGTCTCAGGTTCTGCTTGTGTTGTACCAAGCTGGTGGACATGTTCTCTAGATGCAGAGGACATAATTACTAGCTGCTGGTTGAGGGTGTCAATGTACCTCTCTCTCTGCTCTAGCTCCTCTCTTTTTGTGCTCAGATGGTATCGGAGGTCATCATTTGTCTGACTCAGTTTGTCCATTCTGCTTTCTAATTTAGCAGTAGATGCTCTGCTCTCCTCCCTGAACTGTTTCTCTCTGAGTTCTATGACCTCTGCTTCAACTAGAGAGAGGGTGTTTCTGAAACGTTGCATAGCAGGTGTTCTTCGTGTTGTAGGCATGTCCTTGGCTCTGTCTGCTGCAGATGAGGTAGGTAGAGGGACACTGAGGGCTTCTTGCTGGGTCACAGAGGCTGTTGGGGGGTGTTGGGGCCTGCTTTTCACCATTATCTCCCCCCTTTACTTTTTCCTCAGCTTCTGAGATGAGTTCAGCTTCTACTTTTAGGGTGGCAAACACATTCCCAAAAGCCTGGAGGCTTGAATCATTGCCTTGTATCGATACAGTTCCATTATTGTATAAGTTGACTGTTTGATATGTGTTGCTCTGGTCAGCTTCTTCAAAAATGCTGATCTGACAGCCTTGGCTGATGCCTCTCTTTTTTGAGAAACGGAAATGGTTGCAAATAACCCTTTTCCATATGTATCCTCGTTTGGTATTAAATATTACATTTGCTCTTGTTTTGCAACTGGTAAGATCTGCAAACAGGCATTCTTGGTTCTGTCCCATCATCAAACCTTTGAAACTTTTTTTTAGCTTTCTCCGTTTGGATGTCTGGTGGGTAAACAATTTCCATAGCAACGCTGGTGATGTTGGCTACAATGTTGCAATATAAGCCTACCTTTTCCCAAACAGTGTTGTTTCTTGTATTATTGTCTCTAGTGTCTTTAGAGAACTGTTTTACTTTGATGTCCTTTGTCTTCTGTCCTTCTTTTCTTTCTATTGTGTTGTTGACTTGATATTTTTTTGTTAGCTAGCTAGCTTCTTTTAGGAGTGTCCCTAGCAACTACTTAGCAACTGGTAAACAATCCAGCTAGCGAAGATAACTGCACAATTTTATAAAAATATATACTTTTTCACTAGCCTATCTTCTTCATTTGTTGCTTGTTTTGTCTCCCATTCAGTCTTCCAGTTTTCTTTTTGTTTTTTCCAATTTACTTCACTCTAAAAAACCATGTAATTATCAATATTTGTAGGAGCTCATTTTTTCAGCAGCTGCTGCTCAATTTGGAACACTAGAATCTCTCTCTCTCTCTCTCTCTCTCTCTCCTCTCTCTCTCTCTCTCGTCTCTCTGTCTCTCTCTCTCTCTCTCTCTCTATCTCTCTCTCTCTCCTCTCTCTCTCTCTCTCTCTCTCTCTCTCTCTCTCTCTCTCTCT